>NC_056523.1:154644512-154666679 GCF_019175285.1 Sceloporus undulatus | reverse complement strand
TTTTTTTGGAGCAGGGGAACATTGTTCATGTTCAAGATTGCATTCTCTTGAGACAAGGGGCAGATTAATCTTTTGAAGGCTACATGATTGTTGGGGGCACAGGGGAGCCATTCCACACCCCTTCTTCTGTTGATTTATTAACCCAGAGATCCATGTGTTTCATTCATTATCTTTTAGAGGCCATCACAGCAGTCACACAAAGTTCATCAGCAGGTCTGACTTGCTGCCTAGACCAAGAAAAACAAACAAGCAAACAAGTCCTTGAATTCCCTCATCCTTTTGTTTTTGCATCTCTCTCATCAGGTTTCTTCCATTGCTTACAACTCTGCTCCTGCAGCACCTTTCAACAGTCACCACCCTGGTGAGCTCTGCATTGGAGAGTAGAGGTATCAGGAGAAAAAAGACACAGGTGGGCTTGAAAGATCTGGAAACTTTGCATTTCCTAGTCCCCAATAGAAATGCATGACAAGGGAAGGCTATAGTGAGGAAATCTTGTTATTGTTGTGTACCCTTTAAGTTGTTTCTGACATATGGAGACCCCCCAAGGTCACCCTATCATGGGGTTTTCTGAGCAAGATTTGTTTGGAGGGAGGTTTCATTTGCTTCCTCAGAGGCTGAGAGAGTGTAACTTGCACAAAGTCGCCCAATAGATTTCCATGCCTGAACAGGGATTCGAACCCTGGTCTCCAGAGTCACAGTTCAGCATTCAAACCACTATACTATGTTGGCTCATTTAGTGAAGAAATGGGCAGAGACAAAACAAACTAATTAATTAATTTGTTTTATTTATATACCGCTATTCCAAAGATCATAGCGGTGAACAGCAAGTAAGCTAATTAGCAAGTGAGCTAATTTGCCCCCAACAGTCTGGGTACTCATTTTAGCGACCTCGGAAGGATGCAAGCCTGAGTTGAGCTTGGGCCCTTTTGCTGGTCTTGAACTCGCAACCTTGTGGTTTCAAGTGAATGGCTGCAGTACAGGCATTTAACCACTGCGCCACCAGAGCAGCTGCTGACTGAGTGGGACAAAATACCAGAACACAAAACTCTGTAGTGAAAGTTAAACCTAGATAGGGGAGGAACCAAGTACTGGAACACTGCACAGCATGAATGGCACAAGGGAAAATGACATAGTGTAGGGCTGGTGAAGGGTTGCGGCTGAGGAGAGAAGATAGTACCACATGAGAAGAACAAAATTAGCTGGTTCTGGTGCAGATGTTTTCAGCCATGTGAAGAATTACATTATTTCACTTGCATTTAGTGCAGAGCTTAAGAGGTAATATGTTTTTCCAGTGGGTTACCTTGGTAAGTAGTTATCTTTTGCATTAACAAATTGGAACAGTGTTAAATTTTAGCTGTACCTGCTAGGGTTACAGTTCATTGCTCATGGTTAAAAGGTGAACTGGGAGGTTTAGGATTAAAACACAGCTATTAAACTGAAACAAAGACATTCTTTAAAAAAGGTTTATTGCAAAATTCAGTATTTGGTAGCACTTGTAGAGTTCACTGATCACAGTACAGAGCAAACCAGCAGTCTTGTTATGATTGTGTTCAGTTCTTGTTTTGGATTTCTTGTACACACAGACACACACCCTCCTGGTCATGCTAATAGGGCATGTACATAGACAGTAAATTGTGTTGCAGTCAGTTATATATGTCATTTAGTATTGGAAATCCTTGTAAAAATACAGCAGAACCTCGTTAACCTGTAGGACAACTAGGTTTTGCCACATACAGTTAGTGTGTTCCTTGCCATGTTAACATGAAAGTTTTCATAGCATAAGGATCATATGGAAGTTTTGCATTATTCAGACTTAAGTAATATTACATTTACCATTATACAGTACATTTACTGCTTTTCTAGTGGTACAGTGGTAAACAATTAATAAGGGTATCCCTGCTAAATAAATAAATAAATAATACAATTTATGAACACAAGCCACATTTTGTTCATATACTCACTAGTTCAGAAAAAGAAAAGCTAACTGCCTTATCAAGGGTACTGCATCTGTTCCATATCTGCTGCAATTTATCAAGGTTCTGCTATGTATGATAAAGTGCTGAAGTTGAACTGCAACATGATTTTCATATTTTTCAGGCAATGACAGTGAGTTGATTTGCTAAAGCCACTTTGATGTGAGAACACTGTTTCCTGTGTTCTGGGCATTGTTACACCATGAACTAAAATGAGTTTAGCAGAGCATACTTCAAAATAAGTATGCTTAAGATCACAGCCTAGTGTTTTGATGTTGTAGAGACTTGAAAATATGCTCCTTTGAAAATCAGCTCTAAGCCCTGTCCATATTAATATTGCAAGGATTTCAGCAAGTGAATTCAGGACTCAGGTCTCTTCCTCATTGCTGAGGCTTTAGGAAAATCACAGACTGGATTGTTGCTCATCTCTGTGCCTGATAATACATAAATACCTTAGTAGAGCAATCATCATACATTGCCACTTCCATTAAAATATGGAGAAATTTTTATCTGTACTGTGTGTATTCAGAACCAAAACAGACATTTCTGTTGTGTCATTTTGTCCCCCTGAGTTGTCTTGCGACAAAAAGATGCATAAAAGTGGGGCAAGCAAGCATGTGTCAGCTTTGATAGCTGTCAAAAGTAAGTGAATAGCCAACATGTTGTCTTTTATAATTCCCTTTCTTTACATATAACTGACTGAAAATGGGAGAAAAATCCAGCTGTATCAACCACGTTCCCTCTGAATCCACCAACAAAATCCTTATCTGAGGTCTGTGCTACTAAGTTTAACAACCATCCTAGGTGATAGTGTTAACATGTTTGGACCAGTTACTGATACCTGTGGCAGTTGTTGCGTGTTCTTGTTATACTGCAAAAATGTAAACTTCCATACTTGGGTACTTTTTTTTCCTTAATGGAAAGTTTCTCTTTGCTGTATTAGGGTCCCAGCAGTTACTGTTGTGTTGAGTTCTTCAGAATATACATAGTGCATGAGAAGTTTATAAGTACCTAAGATCCCAAGACACAATCCATATGTTAGACTTGTATGTCATCACTGGGAATTGCATGGTGCTAATGACTGAGACATCAATTTATATAGTTTGACCAGCCATGTTTATAATTTTTCTGTAAATCACAGTTGTGATCTTGGTACGATGCCTATGTGGAGGCACCAGTGCACACAATCAGTATCTCCATGTCATTCATGGAGAGCTCTGCACACTCCCATAGATGATGGTGTGGATGTTATCAAATGAAAGAACGGGGCTCAAAATGGACTGAGTTCATATTCTCAATTGGTGAAAAACTGGCTTAAGCCTATATCCATAGGCCTTGCTACAAAAAAACTTGAAGGTCTCATTTACGTTGTATTCACAGATATTGCGAAGATTCATCCTAAAAACTCTTTTGCCTGATTCAGGCCTGTTGCAGACTGCCAAAATAAGGCTGCTTCGGGTCTCTTTGGAGGTATGCTATTTAAATGATGCATGGGTCCTAAGAGTCCGGAGGTCGCACCAAAGCCACACTCCATTCCTAAGCACTGGAGTGCAGCTTTGGTGAAGCTTCTGGATTCTTAGGATGCATGCATCATTTAAACAGCATGCTTCCAAAGAGACCCGAAGCAGCTTTATTTTGGCAGTCTGTAACAGGCCTCAGTAAACATTTAAGTTCAGACTCCTCACTTACTACATAAATGCTCTTAATACAATACAGTTGGCCCTCTGTATCCACATATTCTTTATCAACAAACCCCAGCTTGAAAATATTTAGAAAATATATAAATTCCCAAGGAACAAACTGATTTTGCCATTTTATTTAAGGGACACCATTTTACTTTGCTATTTATATAACAGGATGAGCTTCCATGGATTTAGGTATCTACAGAGGGTCCTGGGACCAAACTCCAGTGGTTACTAAGCCCACTGTACCTAACTTCAAGTGATCAGGACCCTGCCTTCAGCACATTTGCCAACCAGAACTGTAGTTTTGGTACTTCAGGGATTGTACTCCAGAAAAGCATGGATGAGGTTCATTTTTAAAAGACATTGGCTATAATCCTCTTGGTCTCATATACTGGCATGGCACTCTGTTATGCCACCATATGTTTTTCTTTGAATGTTGCAGAAGGAAGTATCTTGTACTTCCCTATGCAACACCACTTGGTCCAGGTGTGTAACAGCAACTGGGGAGGGCTTACAGGTGCAGTTGAGTCACATCAGCCATTAACTGGCTATGTAGATGCATCCATATGTATTACAGCTGTCCTCATATACCCTGAGAGGAATGAGCAGCCTTATGCTAGGGAAAGATGCTTCTTCCTGAGGTGTGCAAGGGCAGCTGGCATACACTTAGGTGCATCCCTGCATCTGATCAGTAGCCGGGGGAATATTGTGGTGCCTGCAAGTCTTCTGACTGAAGTTGTGCACCTGGGGAGGAAGGGAGGAAGACAGAGCAGCCTCTGCCCCTGGTGAGTACACCAGCAAATTTACTGGATCTTGGCCATAGCCTTTCTCTCTACCCGGCTTAATAGGAAAAGATCCTGATTATAGTTGCTTACACATTTAAAAATAATCTCGAGAACAATTAACAAAATAATGTTAAAATAAAGACTAGTGAAGGGTTGTTTTTTAAAATCCACAGATTTGCTCCCACAAGACAGCCTCTAATATTCTTAAAGTAACAATAAATACTAGTTTTAAATTAAAATGTATTAAAGTCATGTTTTTCCAACTGCCAAGAGGGGAGTACAAGTCTTCAACAGTGTCAACCTACATATATCTGCTAGAAGCAAATCCCACTAAGTTCAGAGAGACTGTCGTCCAAAACACCCTGCAGAAATAATCCAGTTTGAGACTGCTTTAATTTCCCTGGCTCAGTACTATGGAATCCTGGGAGTTGTAGATGGATACCAGTCTCTGGTAGAGAAGGCCAAATGTATCACAAAACTAGTTCCCAGAATTCCCTAGCACTGAGCCAGGGCAGGTAAAGCGGTCTAAACCTGGATTATTTCTGCAGTGTGTTTTGGATCTGTGTTCCAATGTAATGGTACAAGGTTGCAACCTAAGATTGCAATGCTATGCTCACTTGGGTTTAATTCATATTTAAAGTATGAAACTTAAAAAGTTCTGAATAAGCAAGCATAAGTTTGGACCATAAACATTGGAATCTGGAGTGAAACAGAATATTCTCAAGAAATATCTGAAATAGTAACTGGCCATAAAATAGAAGTGGTAGCCTCCTACTTCCAAGCATTTAAGAAAGTCAAACAAGTTTTTAAAACAAAGTAACATTCTGTTAATTCTCTAGGTTAAGGTAGAGAGCCCTGTGGTTTCCTGATTTTGCTGGTTTCCAACTTTCACCTTCCTTAGCTACTGGCTATGTAGGTTAGGAGTTATGGAAGATGGAGTCCAACATCTGGAGAATCACAGATTCACCACCCCTGCTCTAACTATGCCATCTACCCCAACACCCCTTCCCCTGAAAATCTAGAATAAACTTTTTGATCTGATAAGAAAACTAAAAAGTTCAGAATGATTTCTTTCACCAAATCATCTCTTGTGTCATCATTCTTTTCTTGCTGATTGACAGAATAAGGTTTCTTGGTATGAAATCTTAGCAGGCAATAAAAAAGGTTGGTAAGTGAGTTTCTGATACGTGACCCATATTACATTTTTCTTTCACCATAAATGATCCCCCCCCCCAATTATTTTGAATTCATATGTTTCATGTGTCTGCTTGAAAATATGAGAATTTTGAACCACAACTTCATGCTGGACAGGAGTGTGTGAACAAATTTAGCATTCCAGGTGTTTACAAATTAACGTTAATATTTCTGAAAGGATTGATAGCATCTGTTCACATTTTTTTGATTTTGCATTCCCTTTAAAAAATATAGTTTTTAGAAGGTGGATTGGAGCTGACTTGCTTTTGCCCAAGTCTTTAAACATGGTGTGTATTTTAAAATTCAAGCCATACTATCACAACCTCTTTCAGAATCCTCATTTTAAGCAAGATCAGGTTCTATGAAGTCATCTGGTACTTGCTGCAAAGTCTGTGACACATTCTCGTGTATGGGTTGCTTCTTACTTGGACACTGTAAGTTTTTGCAAGGCCTCACCAAAGAAAGAAATACAGCAGCCAACAGCATACCAGCAGCACAAGAATAGAATGCAGAACTATAATTCTTCGTAGTATCCACTAGCACACCTGGGCAGGGAGACAGGGAGATAAAAATGAATGTGTTAAAAGCTTCAGTTTATATCAGTGAAGATACCAAACAAAGATTGGTCCTTTCATAGCTGTTTATAGCTATTATGTCACCCAAAGTGATCTTTCCCAAGTTCAAAAAGCAGCTTGGGGATTTAATTTAAGAATTTCCTGTCCCTGGATCTCTTTAGGTTACTCTCCTGCAGGTATCCATGAATTGCAGTAGGTATGTTAACAAGCAGTTTGGGGAGTAGGGGGGAATCCTGCAGGAAAAGCTTCTAGGGGAAAAACTTTTATAAACGCATGCACAACCTTTTGGCTTATGACTAAATTTCACTAATTTAAGGAAGATGATATCCTATTCACTTCAGTGAAATGCATTTCCAAGTAAATGTGCTTTGGACTTCAGCCCAATCATTCTGTGAACTCAAATTTGTAAACAGTTTTGGAAATGTTGTTGACGTTGCTTCCTAAACTGCAGTTATTAAACAGATCTGCCACTGTATTGCACAGACCTTCAACTTCCAAACAGTCTGTTTTTCCTAGCAATGCAATGAAAAACTCAATTTTAGAAATTGATTAACCCATTACAGTATAGGATTTTTTTGTGTATGTTGTAGTAGCAGTAATTAGTTGTGTAGAACCATGACTGTCGAAGCAAGTTTTCCTAAACAACAAACAATTCAGATCATTCCCTGTAAAAAAAAGGCCAGTAACTTGATTCTAAACAGATTCTAAATTCCTTTGTAAATAATTGTAAGCACAGCACACAGCAATAGTCAAAATTATATTTTCTCTTAATTATTCTGCTTAGCTGTAGCTAAACTTTTTAGAGGAGTTGTCTGGACAGTCTCTACATGCCAGCTGTTAGGCGAGATGTTAAGCGGAGAACTTCAATTTGTAGAGTCTTTTAAGTTGTAACCATTTAATCTCAATGAAAGCTTCTTCAAGAAGAGTAGTTTTGTTATTTTTAAAAAGGAAGCTGATAGAAACACATGTTTTGAAAATGTGCATATAGAATGTGTTTGAAGATGTGCTTTTGGAAATGTTAGCCTCTTTGGTTCTCATATTGGGTGAAAAGCAAGATATAAATCAAATAATTTTATGTCCTGCACTCTTTTGAGATTGTTTATCACTCAGCCCTAGTTGTGTAGGAATACTCCAGCTTCCTTCTGGTGCCTCTATGTGCATCTGCCTAGCCATGCTGCTGTTAATTAGTTTACTTGCTAATTAGCTTACTTGCTGTTCACCGCTATGATCTTTGGAATAGCGGTATATAAATAAAACAAATTATTATTAAATTATTAATTCACCCTTGTCATTTTTAAAACACTTGTTCCTTTTCCTGGCTCTCTCCTAGCTAGGACATGTAATCACTAAACAAAGCACAGAACATATGACTACATTAATATGAGTCTACTCATTTTTACCTGCAAGGGGTGGTCCAGCCAACCCTGATAAACTTTGAATAAATACATAAACTCCTGCAGCAGACGACATCTTCTCAATGCCAACTACATCATCTTCAGCCAGCATAGGAATGTGTGTGCCTGCTACAGTTCCAAGCATAAAACCGAAGAAAATGCTACACATCATTAGTCCCCAAAATTCATAAGCAAGTGGGAAGGCAAAGAGGGCAATATCCAGCAGAATGACACATATGAGTTCAATGTAAATTTTCCGAATAGGTTTTTTGTTGAGGACCCAGCCAGCGCTGATTCTGCCAAAGACCTCCGCGATTGCCATTGCTGACAAGATGTATGCAGAGTGGTCCTTGTCGATTCCGAGGCTCATGCTGAGGGGGATGATGTATAGGGAAGGGGCAAAGAATCCCAGAGTAGCAAACAAACCAAAAAGTGCATAACAAATAAAGCTATAGTCTTTCAACACGGAGAAGTCTAGCAGTTGGATTTTTGGTTCCTTGGTTGGAATGCTACTAGATTGTGTAAGCATCTCAGTGTTTTCCTTTGGTTCTTCTTCATTTTTCAGTTCCAGTTTGGCATCTCCAGACATGTTGCGAGGTGAGGTAGTTATTTCTACTCCTGAGTCAATGGAATCTATTGAGGTGCGGGTCTGTTCATTTTCAAGCATGTACTTTGTCTCTCTTCGCTCTTCCACTGGGGAGACTTTTACTACTTCCTGTGCTTTGATTATGATGGGTCGTAGCAGTGCTCCACAAGCAACAATTCCAAGCTGCAGCAGACCAACAAACAAGAGGCTGTATCTCCAGCCAATGTGTTCTTTCAAAGCAGTGATAGCTAGAAAATAAGGAAAAAGTGAAACATCCATTAATGGAACAGAGGGTGCTAACTTATAATACAACATAAAGGTACAACTTTTGGGGGCCCCAACCTAGTCATTTCCCCAAATTGTGCACATACATAGGCTACCTACACTCCTGACTCAGACTCAAGGCAGAAAAAGATATAGGACAGTGTAGGCCTCATGCACTAGGGCTGCTTCTTTGCCTGAGCAAGTGGTATTCCCTCTGCACAATACACAGTTTCCCAAATGTGTACTGTGTAGACAGATAAGAAAGTGAGAGCAGAAGATACCAGCGCAAGTTAGGCACTGATACCATGTGGCATGTGGGGAGGAAATCCAGTGTGGCTCCCCTTCTGTCCCTAGCAGTATGAACATTTCCTGAAGAGGGGGGAACCCTATATTCTCAGTTATAAGATAATAAGTAAAATGATCAGAAGTAGTAAAGTAAAGACATGCTTCCTCTTCTGTAATACAGCCAAGAGTGACAGGGTTTATAGCAGGGTTGGCAGGTTTAAACCAAATAACTTTAAAAAGCCACACTTCTAGAATGAATGTGTGTGTACACACCTATTACTGTTTACCAGCCCACATAGTGGAACAATGACTGTGAATTTTGACATTTAAACTTAAGCAGTTTATTGGCTGTTCACTGTTAGGCCAGTATCTAGTGTCAGTTGCTTCTTTTAAATCATTTTATTCTGTAGTGCAAAAAATGCTATTCAAAAACAAATACTTCAATTAACATAAGTTCAATCAAAAAACTTGCTTTAAAAGAACACTTAAAAAATTATTATTTAATGTAGTGGCCATAACATCTGGAGTGCACTTTGCTACTTAAATGTCTATATTTATTTATATCGAAAGCCCTGTTTTTTTCCAACCCTGGAAAAGATTTTCCACTTTGGGAAAGTACTGGGGGAATGTACATCTTATCTTAACACCTTCCAGGTAGGCTTGGTGGAATTCACTCTTGCAAGACCCCAGGTTTTGGGTTTCGTAAACAATGAGGCATGCAGCTTGTATACCAAATATCCTTCCAGGCTTCTTAGGTCTTTGGAGGTGGAGTGACTGCTCTATACTATACAAAGCCTGGAAGGATATTTGGTATACAAGCCACATGCGTCCTTGCCCACTGGACTGTGTATAAAGTCAACATGTTCTGCAAAGTAAAATACAGTCCGTCCTCGACTTACGCGGGGGATCCGTTGTGGATCCCTCCGCGTAAGGCGAATTCCGCCTATGCTCGAGCCACATTGGAAACAATGGGGCTCGTGTGCGGTGGCGCGCATGCGCACGCGCGCAGGGCACAACAGGCGTGCGCACCCATTCAATTGAATGGGACGCGCCGCCCCTTCCGCCCTGCGGCTTGAGTGCGTATGGCGCGCCCACGTATGGCACAGACGCACTGTAATGTCAGGTTCAAAATCCTATAGTATCTGAATTTACATTTATAATAACCAACAGGGAGTAAGGTGGGTTCGGAACATGCCTCTAGACAAAATTATCATGGAGACTTGATCCCCTTTGCAATATCTCTTCATGTTTTGAAGGAGATATTGTACAGGCTTGGGTTTCCCTTTTCCTTCCCTCCCAGGTTCTTTGGCATTTAACCCCATCCCAATAGTGGCTTTCCAGCTAGTAGGTATTTTTGAGATTTATTTTAAGAGAAGAAAGAAGATCTGGCTACTTAGAAAGGAATGAAGGATTGCCCTCTGGTTCTAGCAGAGGAGCATACATTCTGAAGGCTTGACAGTGTATCTTGTTTTATCCTATTTTCTGAAAGGACTTCGTGGCTTTTTAGTGGAGGCAGCAGGAAACTGCTCTCTATATCTAATTATGTACAGAAATATAATAAGTGCTTTTGTTGAGGAAACAAGTTTCTGGATTAAGGACAAAGATTTCAGTTCAATAAAAGATCTTTTTTTAATGCTTTGCAAAGCTACATGGGCTTATACGAGTTTGGTCAGGAGGACTGTTAGACTGCAATCTGGTAGATTTGACTTGAGATCATCTTACCATGCTATGGTACCTTACATACTGCAAAGCCAAAGTTGATTTGGACTCTTGGTGAATGTTTTAAAAAGATCAACTGATCCACAGAACCATTCTAATCTGGAAACATGAGCTTTGTATTTGAGGAGGAGTCAGTCCAATTGAGAGGCAGACAGAAATTTAGTTGCAGCTGTGTCTACCTCATAGACCAGGGGTTGGCAACCCCTGACCCATGGGCCAGATCCGGCCCGGCGGCAGGACCGGCCCCAGCCTGGTTCTGCTGCTGCCGCCGCCAAGCCCACTGCCGCTTAGGGATGGCATATCCCTAATGCGGAGAGAGAGGCCTGGGGCCGTGGAGGAGCCCAGGAGGCGGCCTGCCCAAGCCCTTCCCTTTGGCTGAAAGGGCCCCTTGGAGCCCTTTTGGCCAAAAGGAAGAGCCGAAGGGAAGGGCCTGGGACGGATGCCCAAGCCCTTCCCTTCGGCCAAAAGTTCCGCCCTCGGCATGCGGCTCCGCCCCTGGAGGGTGGAAGCTCCACCCCCGGCACGCGGCTCGGCCCCAGAGGGTGGAAGCTCCCCCCTGGCTTCGCCCTCCAGTTGTCTGAGGGACAGCAACCTGGCCCCCGGCTCAAAAAGGTTGCCTACCCCTGTCATAGACGATATTAACTGGGAGGTTTTATTTAAAAATTTGTAGGGGAGCAAATTTTGATATGACCTTTTATAAAGTTATACTATGAAGCCAAAAGAACTAAGATAAATGTAAGATCCAGGCCATGGATAGGGAATCTCTGGTCTACAAGTCTGATATTGCCCATAGCAGGGGGCTGCTCCTCTCATTCACCAGCTTTCTCTGCCCTGCCTTGCCCCCTCTCTTGAGTGAGTAAAATCTCTTTAGCTGCAGCATGCAGTAGGAAGGTTGTTCCTTTCGTTAAGACTTCTATTTTTTTTAAAAATAACTTTAGCACTTGGGATTTGATTTCAGGAATCAGGAAGGAATTGCTGGTGTTTCCAGTGTTGCAAGCCCTGCTTGACAGAATTATTCCCCAATGCTGGAGTTAGACTTTTCAAAAAACTTGGTTGGTGTTAATACAGTACAGGATTTTAAAAAACCTAGTTGCAAGGCACACGTGAGGTTGATGCCGAGGATGGGAGTATTAGCCTCCCCAACTGTCTACTCCTTCCTCTTGAAACGCCACCCTCTTTGAACACTCAAGCCTAGCTGCTGGGAAGGGAGCATTTTCAGGTAAGAAAGTGAATTAGTGAGTGTTTGGGGGTAATCATACAATCATGTTGTACATGTGACATGAGTTATATGTCAGTAGTGGGCTGTCCCACACTGTTAACTTACAGTTTCTGTCATGATCCTTATCCAGAGTTAATTCTGCCCTCAGGCTGAACAAGGTTCCCTACCCCTGGGCCAAGCAACCACATGCCAGCGAGAAAACCAAGACATCAGCATCAGTACCTGGTGCAAAAGAGAAGACAGCAAAGCATTCTCCTGTGGAAGCTACAGCTGTGACTAATGAGCGCTTTTTGTCAAAGTACTGTGACAGAATGGTGACGGTTGGGAGAAAGGTAAGGCAGTATCCTAGTCCTGTGAACAAATATCAAACAAATGCCATTAGTATAAGACAATCAAGGAAATGTTGATATGGGACTAAATTTTTGCAGTTTTTCCCTCCCTGTTTTTATATTTTTCAGTCACTCACTATGGCCAGTACCCACCCACAAAGATACTGATCCTTGAATAATGGCACTTTTTGCCAATTCCCACCCACAATTTGTATAATTGTTCCATTCACAGAAATGCATTATGACAGATTTCTTAGTGATAAGATCTTGATATATGCTCTACCAGGTAGTTATAAAAGTTGTAAGTGTATCATGTTAATAACAACCAAAGTCATTTAGCAGAAACAGATAGCCCCACAAAATTTACCAAGCTACCTTGGGCCACTAGATTCCTTGCTTGCTTCCAGATCTGAATATAAACATTTATCTTGAAAAATTAGGATAGATGGCAGCTTCACAAAAAACTGGAACCTGTAACTCACCCGAGATTATGCCAATGGAAATGTACATTTCAGTAACAGTGCGTGCAAAGGAGCCTCCAACCATTCCAGTGCTTATCAGCAAACCTCCAATAATCACCACCAAACGATGACCAAAACGATTGGCTAGTACTGTAGAAAGAGGAGCTGCAAAAGAGGGGAAAGGGTCATTTTTAGCAACTGTACCTCTCTTAAAATTGTAGTAGCTGCAAGGTATGCTAATAGGAGGAACTGTGTTGGCTTTTTGTTACATAATGGGGCGGTACACACGGGCCGCGAAACGCCACCCCTCTTTGCTGCACCGTGTTGCTGCAGCAACCATACAGGGCAGCAACGCCGCACAGCAAAAAGAGCCGCCTAGAGCAGCTCCTTTTTGCAGTGAGATAAGGGCTGTGTTGCAGTCCTTATGATGTTGCTTCCGCACAGAGGCGTGTGGGCGCTCCGGTGCCCTTAAGTCACAAGGCTGTGTGTGGACAGGGCCGCAGCCTTGTGACGTAATGGCACCAATATTAGGGCTCGGCTCATATTGATGCTGAGCCGTAGCGAGCCCTAATTTTGGTGTCAGAGTGTTACAAAGCACCCATGTGTACCACCCCAATGATACACTTGCCTATTATGCTAAGAAGAAATAAAACATGGATTGATATAACTAAGAATTTTGCCCTTCTGTTAGTCCCCCTTGAATCTTAGCTGCGAGGGGAAGAAGTGGGATATAAAGTTAAAGACAATCCAGGTTGACAAGATTTCAAAACTTTACCCCATCACTCCCCAAATACCCTGTACTAAACAGCACATCAATCTAGCATAGGCTAGCCAATGATGCAGTAATCCAGAACAGTATTCCTTAATTGTTTAATTTCTTATCATTAAACCCTAGCAGCTAGGACTCAAGTGATAATTCCTCCTATGTCAGTAAACTTAAATAACCCACCATATAGAGCTGTTGCTACTATTACTACTACTACTACAGCAACTATACACATACACTTTTCAGGAGTGGACTTTTCTCCAAGAAACCTAACTGATGCGATTTATTTAAGTATGGAAACAACTGTGAAATGGAAACAAGCCCTCAGTGTTCTGGACTCTTCTTTCAGTGTTATCTTTCCTTAAAGAAGAGCTGGTTTGATTGAGTTGTCTCACTTGAGATAAATGCTAAAGCCAGGGTGGGGATGCGGGGAGAGTTTCTCCTGTTCCAGATACGTACACTGAAATCAGCAACTCTGCCGTCTGCACCTTCCATTCATCAAAGAAGAGCTGGTACAGGTGATTGTATCTTCTCAAATTCCTTGCCCTCCTATTTCCCTTGCTTTTTCCTAAGATTTTTCTTTTTGCTTTCATGGTAGATGTAAATTCATGTACTGAGCATCTTCTTCATTTATGTGAGACAACAGTAGAAGTTACTAAAGGCCAGTATTCTTGCCTAGTTCTCTCTTAAATTGCAGGGTCAGCCTTATAATGAGGCAAGTCTGTGAAACCAGCTCAGATCTACCTATATTTGTTGATCTTAGTTTTTGGTATTTATGCAAGATGCACAGACATAACTAACAGCCTAGAACAAGGCACATTTAAGTCCACTGAAATCAGTGGATTTAGGCATGCTGAAATTCCTATAGGTTCCAGTTGTTAAGAAGTCAACTGTTTAGCATCTACTGTATACTCACCTGTAAATGTTAGTACAAACACACATATTGAGATTATCCATGATATCCTGCTATTGGTTTCTTCAAAACTTTGCACTAAGTCTGTAAAGAAGACTCCAAAAGACTTGATGATTCCGTATGTCAGGGCCTCCACAAAGAAGAAAGCAAAAGCCACAACCCAGCCCCATCCTCCATCAGGCACTTTAGTATAAACATTTGGAGCAATGCATGACATTCTTGCAGCTTTGACGGTCATTTTTGCTCTGTAATAGAAAAGAAGATCAGGACATCAGGACATCTTCTAAAACTATGCCATAAGCCTATATCCTCAACATGCCTGCTTGGAAGTATGTCTGATGAAGTCAATGGTCCCTACTACCATAGCAAAGATGTTTTGGAACACAGCCCTGGTTACAAAAAGCAGCTGCCCTTTCATGGCACTTAGAAAGCTGGAAGCAACAGTTAGCTGATTGCTACTTCAAGATGGTATACATCTTATCTCAACAGAAGTTTGTCCTTTTATGATCAGATTGGACTAGTTGAATTAGGAACCAGAAAATGTATTTATTCATAAGGACCAGCTGTTTCCATTTAAGAACAAGCAATTAAGTAACTGTCATCTGACTTAAATACAGTGTAAGAGAAACAACTTTGTGAGAAACCCATGACAAGCGCAAACGCTCTGTGAAATTGCACCAACACAGTGACAAGATGGTCCTAAAATTGCAGTTTTGGGTTGCATTTGCAGCTAGTTAACATCCCTTAAAGCAATTAGACTGACCTTTCAGGCTAAGATTATGTTACATTATAGACCCGTCAGTCTCATAAGTTCTGTATGCCTTCTGCTTAGATGGAAAGTTATGTAAACTATCCACAGGATGATTTTTGATATTCCTGATTTAAAACAAATAGAACAGCCTGAGTGCTTGTAGTGGCTGCCACTATTCAAGTGACAGGGACTTTGACTGAACTACCTAGTTCATCTGGCCTATAAATATTAAGCACACATGGAGGACTTTGTGTTACTCCTATACAAAGTTCATGTTTTCCCCCTACCTCTGTCATTGTCTTCCCACTGGTGCTTGGTAACTTATAAACTGCTTTAAATTATCTTATCTTTCCAACCCCCTGCAACAACTTGCTGCTTTAAGCAAACAAAAAATAAATAAATTACAGTAACACTATTAGTCAAAAATGGACACCAGGCAAAGGAAGACATGGAGTACTTTTCAGTCACAGAAGTTTAGGTGCAAAAGAGAAGCTCTGCTTCTCTTATAACTATTCCAGCTGGTTGAGCCTGTGCAGCCCGGCCATTAGGGCCGACCTGGGGGCGGAGTCAGGGTGTGGCATCTACACAACGCACTCCCTGACTGCCCCATGGCGGTGTGACACTGTGGACCTCACCACATGGCACACAGTGTCATGGTGCTCCTTTGGCACTGCATTTACATGACGCAGCGCCAAAGGAGCACCATAAAGCTGTGGCGCCGGGGGTTATGGTGCCCTTTCTAGGGCACGAAAAGGAGCGGCTTTTTGCAGCTTCTTTATGTGCCATGGAAAGGCCAGATCAGGGCTGTGGCATGCAGTTGCTGTGGCCCCGATCTGGGAAAAATAGATGCGGCTGCAGGCCGCCCCTTCAGGGGTGGTCTGCACAGCCCGTGAATTATATTCTTCACTAAAGCAGTACTGTGCACATAACCTCTTAAGCAGTCCTCCTGCTCTCGGAATAGTATATGTGGTCAGAATCTTCCATAGCAGTGAATCACCTTAAATGAACAAAAGCCAAAATTGCATCAGTACAGTGTGTTTTCATTAATGTGCACTATTACTTTTCAGATATAGTCAGTGCTCCTTGGATTCTGAAAAAGGTGAATGGAAGTAGTTCACTGGCTTAGAACTCCTAGTTTCTTTCCTGGGTTTTTGCATTTACCTTTCATGCATGTAGTTTCTTAAGAACAGGGACCCTCAAGTACTGTGCAGAACTCCAGCAAGCATTGCTGTTAGCCCATTTCAGTAATCGGGGGGGGGGGGGGAATCATAACTGAATAAATCATGTTTTGCCCCTCAGTTTTACTCTTTTGAATAGTTTAGAAATCTGTGCATACATTTAGGAGGAAACAACCCCATGTTGTCATTCCTAAGTGGCACATTTTGATAAGTCCCAATGAAAAGTGATTTAAATTTAACTGCATGTAATATAACAAGGAAGGAATCTTTCATACTGAAACAGACTAACACAGCTTTGTCTTTGAAAATGGCATATGATATATAATTCTGTATGTATCACATACAGTATTATTCATGCTACTCATAAGCAGCACTTCAGTATTAGGTCATGGACAGTATCCAGATGCACATGGGTCCAAGGCATCGATAAGCCTATTGAAATCAGTGGACTTAAAAGGGCCTGATTTATCACAGTTGAATTTTGAGAATCTTCTAGGAGAGTAGTAACAAAAGATTTAGGCAAAATAATAATTAGGGTTTGTTCTGAACAGTTTCAAGTGTATACATTAAAAGAGATGAAGGTGATCAGCAACTGCCTTAATATTCTCTCTCCTAGTATTTCTATTAATGGATGTATATTGATGTATATTACTGCTTCCTCCATGACCAAATAAGATTTCTTTCAACTTTACTGAGACATGGAGTTCAGGGATGTATACAAGCGACACGCTAGAGAATGACTGCCTTTACCCAAGAAACCAATCTGTACCACAAACCAGAAGCAATGTAATGCTATCTTAGAGATCTTTAAGTTTAAAAAAGGAATAATAAACCTTGTAAGTAAAAAGTGACCATAGTCTGTTTAGGTTTACTAGAAACAGCACTTATTATAGCAAGGCCTGCAGTCTGCAGGTGCTTATGAAACCAGAGAGCTGGACAGTCACCTCATGCTTGGAGGAATCCAGACAGGAACCTAGTACTTTCAGTGCTCTGTAAAAAAGACTCAGGCTTCCCATTACAACCTTGAAACAAACTGGTTAAAACCATCCTGTTTTGATGACTTGTTTTAAAATGTAACAATGCCTCCCACTTACCCAAAAAGGGATTTACAAATGACAGTGTTTTTTCCTCCCCCTACAATGGGCAGAAGGAAAATGCATTGATAAGCTGTATCTGCCATGTGGCTTTTGTACTGTCCTTTGGCCATGCAGCAGATAGAGCCAGTATGGAGCAGGGCTGATCTGGTCTTGAATAAATGGTCTCTCTTCCCACAGCTCTCTGCAAGACGGGCTCCCCTTAAACCAGCTTGATCTGCAGAATATTAGGAGGAGTCGCACACTGTGGCTTCTTCAGTACTACAAGGCATTCCCCCTCAGCAAAACGCTTGGGGTGTTTGAGTCCCCTCTTGCCCAGGGACTTGAATTGAGGTGGGATCCCTTCAGAGTTTGCAGACCTGCAGGGAGCAGAGGGGAGACTTCTGGTGGCCACCTTGCGCCTGCCATGCACTTTGCCTGGATCCGGTTTAAAGCGCCTTGATACCTTGCTGGGGTGTGGAGAGATGCAAGTCTGGCCGTGCTGCAAATAGCCACAAGCCAAATCTGTTCCATTAAGGACTAAAAAAGGGGGCAAAACTACACACACACACATACATACATTTCAGATGGGAAAACCAGGGGCCCCTCAAGGCTCAGCATGAGTGTCCTGTGAGGCAGTGAGGGCAGAAAGCAGTCAGGAGGAGGCATAGGTCCTCCATCAGTTTGTGCACTTTCAAGACACAGATGAGGCCACTGCTTCAAACTGGCTGCAGCCCCCTTCCCTCTTCTTCCTCTTTCTTTTCTTAAAAAGGGGGGAGTTGAGGTGCTGCTTAAATGATAACACACACTAACATGTGTCTGTGTGTATACATGTATATATGTGATGTGTGTGTGTGTATACAGAGAGAGATAGAGAGAGAGGGGGGATATATATATATGTATATATAGATAGATAGATAGATAGAAAAGTGAGGCGAGAGAAGGGTGTGTGTGTGAGTGTGTGTGTACACTGACAGCCAGACACGTGTGTACGCTCCAAAGTGTCGCCCACTGGGTCCCAGTGGGAAGACTTACCAGCCCGTGAGGGCGACCGGTGCTGCTGGTGGTGGTGCTGGGGGCTGAGAGGGAGGCGGCTCCGGAGGCGAGGGCTTCCTTCCTTCTTTCCTTCCCTCTGTCCGCCCAGGAGCCCAGCCTTGTCCTGCTAGGGCCAGGTCATCCTCCTCTTCCCTCCCTCCCTCCCTCTTGAACCCGGGGCTGCCTTGGAGCTGGGGGCCCCTCCCGAGCCCTGCGAGGCCGGGCTGCTCTCTTCTCCGTCAGGAAGGCTGCTGCCGCCGCCCCATGCCCCTCAGGAGGGTCCTTCTTCCTCTCGGTGCCTGCTCGGCTCGGCTCTGCCAGAGAGAGAGAGAGGAGCTTCTTATACCGGCTCCAGCCGGTCTCTGCCGGCACAGACACCCGGAGCGCGCGGAGCTCAGCAGCGCCATGTGCGCCACGGGAAGCACGCCGGAACTGCAGCCCAGTCCTTTCTCTCCTTGCTCGCCCGGCAGGGAGGGAGGGAGGGAGCTGGGCGCGCCCCCGACGCAGCCCCCGCGCGCGCGGCCTCCCCCACTTCGCCCTCCTCCTTTTCAGCCTTCTCCCCAATAGGGGTTCCAAAACGTCCTCCATTCTGAGCAGGACTGAGATAGACATAGATATATATATATATGTGTGTGTGTATTTATAGATAAACAGTTTCTATTCTTGACATGTTAAATATTTTAATGTATGACTATTTTTAACCCTTTAAAATCCATTTAATTGGTTTTTACATTTCTTTCTCTTTTCCTATTGTTGCCTTGTTTTAAATCGTGCTGCTTGGTGCCTGTCGCGGGTGGGCCCCCTTGAGCCCCTCTCTGGGGAGGAAGAAAGACAGGCTGAAAGACCTCCATTGTGGCGGCCAGGCCATCTGGCCAGTCCCGGGCAAAGCCAGGGAGGGAGGGAGGGAGGGCATGATGAGAAGGCCACGCCTAGGGAGTGCGATGCCAGGTGCCACCTTCTCCCTTCCCTTGCCCATCATCAGTTCAGAGTGTCCAGGTGTCCTCACCACAAAGGAGGACAGGGCATGGGAGAGAAATGGACATTCAGTCAGCAAATAAAACCTAGAAACAGACATATCAATCCATGCTTCTTAGTCATGCGCAAAATGGAGGACCTTTTGGATTCCTCCTGGACTAAAGGCTGGAATGGAGGACATGTCCTGGAAAAAGAGGATGTATGGTCATCCTGCAGGAGGGCGCTGAGCAGGGGCAGTGGGTATAGGAGGTGGGTCGGTCGCACCTGGGGAGTGCAGTGCCTTTGCCACGTTTGCTGGCTTGGGGCCACCTTCTCCCCTCGCCCATTAATACTCCCATTGAGCCCCTGCTGTTTTCCCCCTTGTGTTCCAGAACATGGGTTACATTATTTAAGGTCCACCATTTTTCTTCAATGTCCTACATTTTGGGCTGAGTTTTGTCCTGCAGTTGTCCTACAGTTTGGTCTTGAATTTGTTCCACATTTTGTCCCTGGTAAAAGTGGACAATTATGGCAGCCCTAGTTACATAGAATTACACTCATCCCTCCATAATTGCAGCTCTGATATTTGCAGATTTGATTATTCACAGAATTGGTTCATATGTTCTCTCTAGGAATATCTGGGCCCTCCAGTGCAACTCTATGGTCAGCTTTAACTAAAAGTCCCACTGAAAGACCTAGAGATTCCTAGAGAGACTACTAGGCCTTTGTAGCTCCTCAAGTGCGTTCTATGGTTAGTGTCTGTTGGACATGGACCACAGAATTGTGCTGGAGGACCTAGAGATTCCTAGAGAGGTGTCCTCTCCGGTAAAAACACGGTGCTTTTGATGTTTGCAGTTTTTTCATATTCACAGGGGTCTTGTGCCCCTAAGCCTAGCAAATGTGGATGGACAAGCGTATTTATAAAGATGTCTTAACTGCAGAGGAAGACAAAGCACACCAAATGTAGAGCATTCAAGAAAAAGGAAGGACATGACCAGGTACAAGCTGAAAGCACTCATATACGTATCAATTCATGCTCTTTAGGAGTTTATCACATGAAGTAGATCAGGAGTTTATCCCATGAATATCTCGGAAAAATCGCGTAGTTGAGCGAAACAATTTCACACAACATTGCGCAAGACCCGCCATTAAAATGTTCACAAAGAAACATTAATGTGCATCTTTTTACTTTCGGAATTCCAGCGACAATGCATTTCCGATATCACTTTATTTGCGCAATTGCATGCGATAGTCATCCTCACAGTTACTTGCCGTTTTTGCTTTATTTGCAGGATGCTTTAAATGCACTTTAATCTCTCTTTAATGCTGAAATTAGCTCCAGTGTGATAAACTCCTAGAGGGAACACTTCTCTCGACATTTGTAGACATTTGTTGTATGGTCAACTTCTGGCAGATATTGACAACAGAATTGGTTTGGAAGGCCTAGAGATCCCTAGAGAGGTGTTTTCCCAGGTAAAAGAAACAGTGGTCTTTTTTATTTGCGGTTTTCCCACTTTCGTATTGGTCCTGTACCCTTATCCCCAGGGAATGCGGAGGGCCCATTATATTCATAGAATGATTACCCTTTCAGACAGAGCTCAGTCATGTTTACTCAGAAGTTCAACCTTACTGAACTTCTTGGAAGGAGCATAGGAAGTCAGGTTGCAGGGAGCCATGTCTGGAAAACTCATTTGAGCTTGGAAAAACAATAATAATTTTTTAAGTATCATAGGCTTCATCTGCACTACAGAATTAATGCAGTTCGACACCACATTAACTGCCCTGGCTCAGTGGGATTTGTAGTTTGTTGTGGAGTGGCACCAGAGCTGTCTTTGACAGAGAAGGCTGAATGTCTCACAGAACTACAATCCCCCAAATTCTATAGCACTGAGCCAGGGCAGTTCAAGTGGTGGCAAACTGGATTATTTCTGCAGTGCGGATGCAGCCCCAGTTCCTCTGCAGGGAATGGGCGACCTTAATATCTTCCCATTTGTCTGCCACATGCGCCATAAGGATGTATCAGCCTTTCTCTCCATTCAGCAGAAGATGCTTTCATATTTGATTTGTGTGCTTTCATGTCCCTTCAGTTTGCCTCTGGGCTTATGAATTTCCCCATGAATTTCATAGGGTTTTCCTTGGCAAGGAATCCTCAGAACTGGTTTCCTCTGAAACAGAGCCTGCAGCAAAGCACCACAGAGGAGGACCAGGGCACTGCAAAATGTAGGGCATCCAGGAAAAGAAATTAGGATATTGCGGGATGAAAGCTTGAAGCATGTTTGATTCATGCTCACACCCGCTACCAAAATAGTATCGCATTTGTAGACAAAGTGGTCTTAAGTTTCAATTCTGCAGATGGACACACTGAAAATAAAAAAGAAGCTTTTAACTCAGTGCATAAAATGCAAATCTAAATGGAACAATTCTTAATTTATTAAGGAAAAAAAGAAAGTGATGACTCCTGACTCATCCACTGCGAAGGAAGACCAGGGCAGTGCAAAATGTAGGACATTTGTGGAAAAGATGGAGGACCTTACAAACTAAAAGCTGGAAAGACTCATTTACTGTAGTAAATGTAAATCCATGGTGTTTGATCGTGCTGAGAATGGAGTGCTTTTTGGAATACCTCCTGGACAGAAGGCTGAAAAGGAGGGCGCCTGGTCACCCTGTGCCTGGTATTCTTTGGTGGTCTCCCATCCAAGGACTAGCCAGGGTTGAGCCTGCCTACCTTCACAGCTTTACAGTCTTGGAAAAAGCTATGGCCTCAGGAAGGAAGGAGAGAAGCCTGGCTCTCAAGGCTCGAATCTTGGGGAGGTCATTTAAGGTGAATGGCAGTGTCAGGGAAGAAGGAAGGGAGCTGCCTGGTTCTATCTCACTGCAGCAATAATCCAGCTTGACACTGCTTTAACAGCCATAGCTCCATGCTGTGAAATTCTGAGAAATGTAGTTTGCTGACTCTGGCCCTCCTTTTCCAGGGCATGTCCTCCATTTCAGCCTTCTGTCTGGGAGGAACCAGGGGTGACCAAACACA
>NC_056523.1:154521993-154644502 GCF_019175285.1 Sceloporus undulatus | reverse complement strand
TCCTCCTTTTCCAGGGCATGTCCTCCATTTCAGCCTTCTGTCTGGGAGGAACCAGGGGTGACCAGACACGTCCTCCTTTTCCAGGGCATGTCCTCCATTTCAGCCTTCTGTCTGGGAGGAACCAGGGGTGACCAGACACGTCCTCCTTTTCCAGGGCATGTCCTCCATTTCAGCCTTCTGTCTGGGAGGAACCAGGGGTGACCAGACATGTCCTCTTTTTCCAGGACACGTCCTCCATTCCAACCTTTCCTGTCTAAGAGGAATTCCAAAACATCTCTCCATCTTAAGCATGATTAAGAAGCATGGGTTTATACTTCTAGGAATGTTTTTCACTTTTATTGGGTCCTGTCCTCTCATTTTTTTTTCTCAAATGTCCTCCATTTGGGCTGGCCCTCCTTTGCTGCCAGAATATCTGGGTGCAAGACTCCCCCACCCATTTTGGGGATGCAGGGGCTCTCTCTCTTCACATCTTTTAGCAAGGGTCCCATCCTGACAGCTGGCATGGCCTAGTCATTTGAGGCTCGGGTAGAGCGGGGTTCGAATCCTTGCTCAGCCATGCAAACCCACTGGGTGACCTTGAGTAAGTCACACTCTCTCAGCCTCAAAGGATGGCCATGGCAACCCCCCTCTGAAGAAAACAGACAAGAAAACCAAATGCACCTGAGGAAAGCTCATGCTGCCAGCTCCTTTCTTTCAGTTAGTCTCAAGGTGCTACAAGATCTCTATATTATTATTATTATTAAAGTCTAGGAAATCTGCTGCTGCCAACTTCTTTCTTCCAGTTAGTCTCAAAGGTGCTACATGACCTCTCTCTGTATTATTATTGTATAGAAAAGCTCGTGCTGCCAACTCCTTTCTTTCTTTTAGTCTCAAAGATGCTACAAGATCTCTGCCCAGAGAAATATATATGTAGTACAGTACAGTACATATAGAGATGCAGCAGCCTAGTCCCGGCCTCCTTTGCAATGCAAAGGGGTTTTCCCGCCAAGCGCCTCCTAGCGGCCAAAGGGTCCATCTCAGGCGCGCGCCCCTGAGCCAGCTGGCGCGTGCCAGTGTGTGTGTGTCGGGCGCGCGCCCCCTTTTATCTTTCCCCGGGTTCCAGCTCCTGCAGCTCTTGCTGCTGCTGCTACAGCTAAAAGCTGATCCGGGCAGAACAGGTTCCTGCCAGTTTGGGTGTGTGGCTGGCTGGTTTGCTGCTGCTGCTGCGTCTGCATTGCACTAGTAGAGGGGCTGGGATAATAATCTCCAGGAAACTGCCTTGTTGCAACAAGGGGTGATGCTGCTGCAGAGAGGATGACTCTTCTCCAGTGGGCTGGCTGGGCTTGCAGGGCTCCAGAGGCTTTAGCATCCCTCTTTTGCAATGGGAGCCTCTCCAGTGGTTGCCTTTCTCTCTCTCTCTCTCAGTTCCTTTCCCTCTTTCCCTTTGGAGTCTGCACTTTGCAGTCTCTTATACCTTCCACCTTGCATTCTGCTCACTTGAGTTTTCAGCAGAATAGAATCCTTCTTTGTTATTATTATTAATTCTTCCCCTAATGCTGCTCCTCCTTCCCCACCTGATTTTGAATGCTAATTTATGCCAAGCTAATTCCTGTTTTCTCCTAAAACTCCACAGACAAAAGGTGGCCACGTTTTTTGGAGGATTATCCGGAACAGTTGGCCATTTCATTTCTTTTAGTACAGTGGCCTGGAGTAAAGTTGTTACCCGAACACAGCCTCCTGAATTAACAGTGGGAAGGGGGTTATCACACAGGTTTTAGAGTTATTCACTATCCCCCCCCCCCATTTTTCTTCTTTTATTAATGTAAGAATAGCAATAAAAGACGTTCCCTCCTCCCTTCAGAATAGTAACTGGGGAATCAAACTAGGCTAAAACTGGGGTACAGTACTTTTAAAAGCCTGCTCTGTAGTCTTAGTTTAAGAGAATTCTCCATAAGAAGCCTGTGAAGTATTAAATGTAATGCATACCTTTTAAATAATTATGGAAGCATTTTAACAAAAAGCTACTCACAATACAAATCTCAACCCAGAGAACTGTACTACAGTCCCTCCACATTTGTGGTTTTGACTTTTGCAGCTTTGATTATTCACAGATTTTATCAGTATGTTCTCTCTAGGAATATCTCAGTTGTCCAAGGCAACTCTGTGGTCAGCTTTAACCAAAAGTCGCACTGGAGGACCTAGGGATTCCTAGAGAGTAGACTCCAGTAGGCATTGGTAGCTCCCCTGGCACAACTCTATGGTCCATGTCTGGCAGATCTTGACTACAGAGTTGCACTGGAGGACACAGATTCCTAGAGAGGTGTTCCCTCAGGTAAAAACATAAGTGTTTTTGTTATTTGCAGTTTTCTCACTTTCATGGGGCTCCTGCATCGCTAACCCCAGCAAAAATGGAAGGTTCACATTCACACATAGCCAGGAAAAAAATGAATGGTTTGGAGATTTAGGATTGGGGACACCTAGTTTGACAACAGTACATGTGAAAGGGATCTAGGAGTCTTGGTAGGCCACAAGTTGAACATGAGCCAGCAATTTGATGCAGACTTTAAGAAAGCCAATGTGATCCTAGGCTGTTTCAAGGGTAGTATAGTGTCTAGACTGAATGAAGTAATGTTACCACTCTGCTCTGCTTTGGTCAGGCATCCAGCATTTGTATTGACTATGGCGACTGATACTTCTGGGACTTGGACTCCAACAGCATTTGAAGGGCCACAAACTTTGCTCACCTTTGTTTTATCAAAGGCATGCCAGAGAGCAATTTGGCTGCTGCATTTTGCACCAGCTCTTGTTTGTCATCATTCTTCACGGGTGCTCCAGCATAGCATGCATTTGAGTAATATAACGGAATAGCTCAGTAACTAATTACTGACTTCTCCAGGATCTTTTCTGTGGCATCAGCCAAAGCTGTGAACGAGTTGCTTCTGCATGTAGGTGCAATGCCAGATCCACAACTATCTCCAAACTCAAGGCCTGCTCTTGTGGACAGAGGTCTCCCAAACAAACCTCCGTTTGGTGATTAGATAACTGGCTTATGTAGTTTGTTAGCCTGTGTTCAATCCTTCATTGGATCCAAGTGATGTTTCAGGGTTTTCACAGCGTCCTTGCCATTATTTGATGATTCTCTTAACTTCTCTAGAAAGAGCATTGAATGAGATAGGGCACCATCACTTCAAAAGCATCCTCCTTGTCCACCTCACAGGACAGTATTGTTTGTTATTTTAAAATTCATTTGCTGACATTCAGCCTAAGAGTTCAAGACAGTGTACAGTATGTGGTTCTCTGTCCCTCCATCCTTCTGCAGTATTATCCTTGCAACAACCCTGTGACGTTGGTCAAACCAAGAAAACTGTGATTGGTCGAACTGAATTTTATGGTTGGGTGGGGATTTGGACTTAGGTCTGTCTTGTCCTAGTCATTACACCATGCTGAAGCAATCTATTGTGGCTTTTAAACTGTGATTATAATAATAAAATAGTGCCTTTGGTGATACTTATAACAAGACGTCGACTCAGACTTTATGCCAAGTGTGGTTAAGGCATCCTTTTTCATTGACAGCAGTCCCAGGACTCATCAAGTGCTAAACATCACTGAGGCAGTTGCAAGATTGACATCCATGTGGTGTCACAGTCTCTTCCCTTCTCCCACCCCTGCCTCACTATTCCCCTAATTTGCTTTTATTTGTTGTATTTCTTTTCTTTTTAAAACAAATTGCATTACCAGAATAGTGTTAAAAAAGTAAAATAAAATAAAATGAAAGGTATGCTGGGCAGAGAGTAGGGCAGGGAGGTGAAGTTAAGAGGGGGTTGGGAAGGGAACACGATGGCGGCGGCAGCCCCTGTCAATAGCAAAGGCGTGTGATAAGAGTTGCTCACAAAGTGGTTTTTATTAATTTGTTTTTATTATTCATGTTTTTATTAATTTGTGTGATTGTGGGAAGAACAGGTCTCATTTGATAAAACCCTAAATAGGATTTTTAATGTGCTGGCTGGTGAAAGATAGTGATCTTCCTGGAGCTACCAACTGAGAATGTAGCTGACCAGGAGTCTGACTTCAGTTCAGATCCTGACTTTCTGTGTTGCATGAAAAAAAATATTCAAAGGGTGATTGCAAATGTTTGTTCGGCTTCTGAAAAGAACACCTTTTTGACCCCATCGCTTATTTGCACTTCAAACAAAAAGCATGATGCGATATATGTCTTTCATTTGTGGGTTTGCTGAATTTCTTGTTTCATTCTGTGAAGCCTGTGCAATGGCGTTGTTTAAAGATCAAGTTCTGGTTAGGCTTGTTTTTCTTTTTATCAGTCTCATCACTCCTTATACAAACACAGACAAACACACTCGTGTGCATGATGACGCGTATTCTCCATTACAAATTGAAGCTCTGGATTCCTGAACCTTATAGTATTACTAAATTCTGTCTTTTGTATTTGAACATCAACTTTTTTGCCCTCTTGTGTACATTATAACACTTAATTCATCTAGGCTTGCTAAATTAAACTATCCCTTTTGGACTACTGTATATGTAGGCTGTGGAAATTTGGCACACTGTCATACTGATCAAAAGCCTGTATTGCAAAGTGAACTTCTGTTGTGCTTAACCAAGGAAAACATTTTTTCAAAACACTCTTTAAGGAATCCAGTTAGAGACATTAATTCAGATTAAAAAGTGTAGCGCTAACGTGGTGCAGTGGATTGAGCATTGGACTCTGGAGACCAGGGTCCATGAAAACCCAATGGGTGATCTTGGATAAGTCACACTTTCTCAACCTCAGAGGAAGGCAAAGGCAACCCCCCTCTGAACAAAATTTGCCAAGAAAACTGATAGGATTGCTATAAATCAGAAATGACATGAAGGCACACAGCAATAACAACAAAAAGTAAACTTCTGAAGCCTAAAAAATCAAGTTCTGACGATTAAGAGTAAAGTAAGTAATGAAAATTGCATGTGCAATGAGAATAATGTTTGATTACTATTATTTGCTCTAATTATTTTTTTTAAAATCACATTCCATTGGATATTTTCTGAAGCAGAGTTGTCCCTTGCTCTTGATGACAAGCATTGCAGTACTAGAAAAAAATGAAAGTTGTAGTTTGGGAGTAGCGAGGTTGCAACAGCTGTTGTGCCAAATGGTATCTGGTATCTTTGTGAAACAGGTTGCGGCTTTACATGGAATTGCCAGGAAGCCACAATATAGTGCAGTTGCTCTACAGCAGGGGTAGGCAACCTGCGGCCCGCGGGCCGGATGTGGCCCGGCAAGGCCTTGGGACCGGCCCCAGCCCGGGACCTTTGGCCACTCGCGCGCAGGGGCAATTGTCTATAGAAGCCTCAGAAACATGCAATGGGGAGGGACAGTTGGCTTAGGCTTTTGGCCCTAATCTTGGTATTTTATTGGATAATTTAAGATACAGTCTACCATTAATTTCCCATAGCAGTGAACTCTATTTTGGCTTTGGTTGCTATCCAAAACCCCTGAGTGGTTTCCCCCAAATAGTGGCTTATCTGTCCTTTCTTAGTTCAAGAAAGCATGGAAACTATCTTTGCTCTTTAGGTATCTGTCTTCAGTGATTCCTGCTAGGCAGCATGCAAATTGTCAGCAGAGAATTGTAGCTTCAGGTGTGAAATATGCATGCAAATGTTCCCAGTTATTTAAAAACAAGCCAGCACAGGTAAAAAGGAGAGTATTTGAGGACAACATTTTGCCTTCAAGCACAGTTGCTGGAGACAACCCCACACTTCCAGCTAGCTTTGGCACCCTCAGCTTGTTTCTATCCTGTTTTCTGCTTCCAAAGCTATCCCTGGAAATAGTAGTGTCTAGTTCTGTCTCCTGGGATATACTGCAAAGTACACTTAAGTGGAATCACTTTATCTTGAAGCCAGTTGCCTGATGGGAGTGTTCACACACAGTGGTTAGCCTCTGAATTCAGTCTGAGCAATTTGCTCCTTCCTTCAGAACTGATTTTGTTCACCAAGTTCTGTGCATGCTTTCATTGGTTTGTTGCAGGAAGTACAATAGTTGCAACTGAGCGATTAAAACAAGAGATGTGTTAAGGTAGTTAAACTGGCTGGCAGATTTTTTACACCCCCAAAAGAAAAATTAGATGCATTTCTCAGCTCTGAATTCCCTAAATAGCTTTAGGATGACTTTTCAAGTTTAGCTCTCCATTGATAAAATGAGAGGGTTGTTGCGAAAGTCAATGATAGAAAGAAAGGACTGCAGAAGAGCACTAGTTTTTAGAAGTTCACTTTTACTTCGGAAAAATGAACTACAGTGGGCCCTTGGTATCCGCTGGGGTTTGGTTCCAGAACCATCACCACCGTCACACCCCCGGATAGATAACAAAATCCGTGGATGCTCAAGTCTGATTAAGTACAGTAGGGTTGTAAAATAGTGTCCCTTATATAAAATGGTGAGATCAAGCTTTGCTTTTTGGAATGTATATATATTTTAAATATCTGCAAGCTGTGAATACTTGGACCCGTGGATAAAATATCCATGGTTATGGAAGGCTGACTGTAATGCTAAATGTGGGCTGGCACACATCTAAGGTATGCTATTGTAACTCATTGTTTTGGTTATTGCATTAGTCAGAATTCTTTACCAAGAATTCTTTACCAACTGCACAATTATCAGCACCCCCCCCCCAAAAAAAAACCCTCACCTCCTAAGCAAGATGGCAATTTCTATGTCACTGGAGAGGGGTGGTTAGCAGAGATGAGTCCAGCTATTGTAGTTGGATTCATTACAAGGACATAATCTGTTGCAGTACGTCCAGTAACAAGAGACTAAGTGGACATGTCTGCAGATTTCTCCACTCACACAGAAATGGCCATGTTGGTGGAGCAGATGTGTCATTTAAAATATGTTTTGGGAAGACATAGCTATGTAGATGTAGTTATGTGCCAGGTGTACATCTCCCCAGGCATGATTTAAATCATGCCCCCCCCCCAAAATCTTAACACAGGCAAGATCCTAGGAAATCTAGATTCTGCCCACTTTGTTCTGGTTGAGTTTGCCTGTTACAGAATTTAGATTATTGACATTGTTTTTCTTTATTCAGAAATGGTGGAATTGCTTGGGGTTAATAAGGGGGATGGGAAGTAAATGGAAAAGGAAATGGATATGGCAAAGGAAATGGAACCATGGATATGCTCTGTCCTTTGACTACTGAAAGCAGGGACCCCAAAACTGTTTTTATAATGCAGTCGGTCAACATTGGCAGGCAAATTGTTAGTACTTTTGCCCACTGGCAGGGGAATGCTCTCCATGTTGTGTAGCTTACCCCCAGAAAAATGTACCTGGTATAGATTGCAAGCAGTTTCCTGGAAGAGCTCGACATCTTAAGATGTCTTAGATTTAATCTTCACTGCAGGATTAATACAATTTAACACCTCTAACTGCCATGGCTCAATACTATGGAATTCAGGGATTTTTAGTTTTTTTAAAAAATTATTAATAGACATCATATGCATACACATATATAAGCATCATATATACACACATACCTACATATATACATTCTACACATAAACGTGACAATAGAGCACAACAATAAAAACCCAACAAAAATAAACTTCCAGAGCAATGTATTGGCTTGGTATATCATAACCTTTCCCTATTTCTCATCAGAAAAGCATCAATTTTTCATCCCTGTCCCCTCTCTCATATCTAGAGTGAAATTTCCACAATCTTGTCATCTTCATTTTCATCCCAGTTAATGTTCACTTTCTCCCCCCCCCCCCCCATTCTCTAATCAAAAATTTACCAAAGTTTCCCAGTCCTTTTTCTATTTCTCCCAATGCTTTCTCCTTAACATAGAGGTAAGTTTGTCCACAGCCATGTACTGGAGTAGTTTAAATGTCCACTCAGTAGCTGGGAATTCCTTCTTTTTCCACTTCGCTGCAGAGCACACATGGGCTGCCGTTCTCATGTAAAATATAAGTTAACCATATTCCATTTTCAACTTTTCATTTCTGATCATTCCAAGAAGATAACATTTTGCATCAAATCTGGGGGATTTGTATTGTGAGATAGTTAGCTTTCAGAGATCTTTGATGCCACAACAAGCTACAAATCCTAGAATTCCATAGGATGGAGCCATGGCAGTGAAAGTGGTGTCAAAATGCATTATTTCTGCAGTGCAGATTAGATTTTAAAATTCCTAGTGATCATTGAATACACCTTTGATTGATCCTTTTTGAGGAGAGACTCAACTACTTATGGATCTTGGTGGTACAATTTTTCCAGTTCACATCTCTGGGACTTCCATGCATAGACTTCCATGCATAGACCAGAAATGCTGAAAGTCACAGAGATGTGACTTGCAGTAAAGGACATTGCACTAAAGATGTTCTGAACAGGTGGCATAACTGTTGTATTACTTCAGCAGTGTAACTCCCTTTTCACAGATAAGAATCCTAAAGTTGCCAATGTATTTCCATTTATTTCTCAGTGTGAACATGAGGCCTAGCTGCCTACTGCTGTTTTTTTAATAAAGAGATGTAGTATTATTATTATTATTATTATTACTACTACTACTACTACTACTATTATTATTGACTGTACAGGCTAGAGCTGATGGGGAGTTGTAGTCCAACAACAAGTTGCGGGCTGCATGATTTCCACCGCTGTTCAAACACAAACTGTGTTTCTCAGGCATCTGAAGAAATAAATTATCTTTTTTTTTCAGACATGTATTAGGCAATTTAATGGGAAATGAATTTAAATACAATTCTGATAATGAGTCTGAGAGGAATCAGATAGGTCTTGGAACTAGGAGTCATGAACTTCGTAAAATTATTCTGGGCAGCAGATTTCTTAGTCCCAGAGCCCTACTTTTAAAATTGAAAAAAAAGGAAAGGAAAGGAAAAAATTCTTACCTCATGGCAAATTCTCCAGAAACAGGTGTCTCTGGGTTGGAGGACCTCCAAATTGTCTAGATAGGCAGAGCCAGTAGCAACATATGGCTCCTGCTGTTTGATAGTTTCAAGGTGGATACCAAAAACAGAAGAGAGGCCTCCACTCAGTTATTTTGTTTTGCAAGCCAAGACTGCAGTGCTTATAATGACTTTAATCCCTCTGACAAAGAAATAACACTGGATAAGTTTCTTATTCTCTAGTTAAGGAATGTGGTTGTTGTTTAAGCTAATAACTAACTCTGCCACATGCTACTATGTCACTGTAGTGGCTGAGCATCTGCCGAGGTTGCCCCAGTTTTGGTTGTGTCTGCCTTAAAACTGTGTAAAAAAGTCTTGTTCATGAAACAGCTGCTGCTGCATAAACTTTTAGAGGAAAAGCTCATGGAGGCAGTACAGCAGTTCATTGTTTGGGTCAAGGTCCCTTGCTTTCCAGGGGAGCAGATTTTGAACCTTTTGACTTCATGGGATACCCACACCAGCACAGACACAAGCAAAGTAAAGGAAGAAATACACATTAAAACCAGCATGATAAAGAGGTGTCCTGGGATATATCCGCACTGCACAACTATAGCAGTTTGATACCGTGGCAACTAGCTCCAACCTAGAAAATTCTGGGATTTGTAGTTCAGTGAGGAACATAGACTTCTTTGCTTGGAAAGCTCTAGCCCACTCCCTCTGAACTAGAGGTCAGGAGCTCTCTGGGAAAGAAAATCCTGAGTACTCTCCCCTCCAATAAATTACAAATCTCGTGGTTCTGTAGGATGGCAGTTAAAACGATATCAAACTGCTATAATTGTGAAGTGTGGATACACAGATCCTATTTGATTTTTGGATTTTTATATGTGCTATTGTTGCATAGATCAGGTAGAGCCCAATAAGTACAGTCAGCCCTCCTTATACACGGATTTTTTATCCGCGGATTGAAGCATACATGGCTTGAAAATATTGTTAGAAGTATAAATTTCAATTAGCAAACCTTGATTTTCCATTTTATACTGTATAAGGGACATCATTTTGCTCTGCCATTATATTTAATGGGACTTGAGCATCCACGGATTTTGTTAGCGGGGGGGGGGGGGGGGGGTCCTGGAACCAAACCCCAGTGGATAACAAGGTCACACTGTAGATGAAAATGAGAGGTATTGTGTGCAGAACATAGATCAGTCAAGGGCAGCAAGCACATTTCTTGATAGCCCTTGATGTTGGCTTTATGGATGATGGAATCTTCTTTATGCACCAAAACAGACATCAGGTGAAGTATACACTGAGGACTTGTTGGCATAGTTTACATTGGCCATATTTCTTTATTGACCACAGGAAGATGAAGAAAAACTTACCTGGCAGAAGATAATTACCTAGCACTGGGACTAGGAAGCTGCTAGAGAGAGAAATTCACATTGACTGTTTAAAAGACACGGCAAACCTGCTCACACATCTTCTAGGTGATTTCTGCTTTAGCTGTTCAATACAGCCTGAATCATGGGTCAGAAGCTGGAAAGTTAGCCTGGAATATGTTGATATGTACACTGAAATCCACAGCAGTACAGACTTATTTTTTGTTGAGAAACATCTGTGATTAAAAAAAATGAACTTGGTTTATTATAATGCTTGCCAATAAGGTGGCCCACTATTTTAACCCTCCTGTGAATGCCACCACTAGGAGTTTATCAGACAAGGGAAATTGGAAGTATAATCCGATGGCAATCTGAACGCAATCATGGGGTTTAACGTTCTTGTGTGATAACCTACTACACGCAAATTCGGGCAATGGGAAGTCAGTCCGAACGCAATCATGGTTTCACGTTATTGCTTGATATACTGCCGCATGCAAATTCAGGCAATGGCATGCTATTTTTGGGCAATGGGAAGCCAGTTCAAACACAATGCACATTCACGTAATTGCGCTAAGCTAGCGACTTTAAGTGAATGTGTTCTGGCCCCACTTTCTTTTCATTCGAATTTAAGTGAAATTCCTCCTGTTTGATAAACTCCCTAGATTCCATTATCTGCAGCTTTGACATAATTTCCTTGTCAAAGCCAGCCCCTCATATAAGTGGATATTTGCAACAAATTTTTAAAAGGTTTTCAGTATCACTATGCAGCTGGCTATCAATTTTGCATAAGAGTCTAGTAAAAGGGGTGTTTTTAAACATATAACACATTATCTTTGATGTTCTTTGTTTGTCTGGAGTTTTCAATGGCTTTACTAGACTAAGGGTTAAGATCTGAAATGATGTTTAACTAAAGATGTTCTCTGATGGTTAATATTTGGCAAGTACATTTACCACAACATTTCCGCCCTGACAGAACAAGAAGTCTCACATAGTCTCCTTTTAGTTTGGTTCCAAAGAAAGTGGTAGTGTGAACCATGTCCCAACATTTCTGTGGTGAGATGTCTTATATTGTACTAAGCTAGAATGGGTGTCATTGTGTAAGTAATACTCTGTTCATTAGTATAACTGAGTAAGGATTTGAACCCAATCTCCTTATCTCCTCTTTTCTATTGTACTCCACGTCAAATCCAGTACGAAGGCTGTGTGTCCTTAGAGATATTTCTAGCATCTCCAGCACCAGGCCCCCACATACAGTATTTGCTTGCTGTTGGCAAGTGCCCTGTCCCTTGCTTGCCAACAGGAAACATAAGTCCATCTCACGAGTTCTCCGCGGGTTGCAGAGAACTCAAAGAAGGTTTCTCAAGATACTCAGTCTCTATTCCGTGCACCAGGGTTAATGACATGGAAGATCAGCCGCAGGAAGATCAATTGCAAGCCATCCTTACTGAATTTCAGTCTGCTTAAGACACATGGAAAATATTCCTCTAACTCCAACGCTAGATAATAATAGCACAAGTCTAATGAGGGCATGTGTTGAAGGGCTGCCTTTTAATTTCTTTCTGGTCCTCTCCAAGACCAGCAACTGATCCTCACAGTCCTCAGCATTAGTCTCTCTTTGTTTCAAGAGCAGACACAGCTGGCTGACTGGCTCCCTGGCAATTTACCTCTCTCTTCCCCTTCAGCATGGATCACTGCCTCACCTATACGGTAGATCATGGATATACACCAAAGAGGCAGTTGTCACCTCTGCTATGACCTCCGTGGGATCATGCCCCTATATGGGATTCAAATAGTGCGATTATGCCACTACCTCCAGTTGATATTGGCGTTGGAGAGTGTCACAGGTAGCAGTTAATTCCATCAGCTCCAATATGGGTGGCTGCAATGCACATCTCTGATCTTTGCACTAATGACAAGCAGAAACTGGCTACCCCAATACATCTCCATGTGCCAACACACTCAGGTGAAGGGAGAGACATCTATCATCATCTTTTTCTTCCTTCTCCTCCTCCTTCCTACTGCTTACCCACCTCTTCCCATGGACCAAGACAAGGATCAGCAACAGATTAGAATACAATTAATAACATCAGTTAAAAACATGTGACATCCGTTAGAACACATAACCAAGTTAAAACACATTGCCTCAGTTTAAAAGAACATACAAGACCAATATATATTAAATCAATCAGTCAGTAGTTTAAAATTCATAATGTAAAAATCATATGGATAGGCCTGCTGGAAGAGTCTGGTCTTTAATGCTGTTTTAATTCCAGACAGCCTTAAATATATTAATTTTCTCCTCATTTTCCCACCAGCCAAGGAACCTGTGATTCACCAGAGGATGAGAGCTTAGTTTAACACTTCCTTTAAAAATGGAGGAGGGTGTGTGTGTCAATCTTTTTCAATTTTATTTTCTCCTGTAGTCATGTTAGGTACTGTCTTAGGTGCAACCTGAAATCATCTCAACTCTGAAAAAGTCTACAGCATTTTTCTGTGTTCTTTCTCTAGACAATAAGCAATGCAAACCCCATAGCTTTAACATCAGTCTCTTACACCCTTTTTGGTTGGAGTTGCAGAATTATTGTGGGGGTGGAGGCCTTTGTTTATCATTTAACCTGATGAAGAGCTCTGGGAAACATTCTGTTTTGTGACATGCTGTTCTCTTGGCTTAATTAAAGGTATTGCTAATCATGATGTGAATTTTGGACTCTTAAATAAACTTTCTGGTAATGTCACAACAGCTATTAGCATTTAGAGTATTCTACATTTCTTTGAAATTCCACTCCAAGCTTTGAAGGACTTCTACTTCTTCAAAGCACAGCATTTTCTGTGACAGTGACAACAGATGATTAGACTGACCACGTCTTGTCATACCAAAAGGATAATACTTACTCATCCTCCAAATAATTTGAGTTTCAAGAAATACTTTTTGGCACTATCCTTAATGAATACATGCTTTCCAAGTGTGTACCACATTAAAAATATTCGAAAATATTTCTATTTGTAAAGTGCTAAGCTGGGTTCTGGAACATCTAAAATATCTGAAGATGGAACTATCTTTCCTAAACCTGCTTGTCTTTCTGCTTTTCTGTTGGAGCACTGTCTCCATTTGAAGAAGTGGATGTTCACATGGTGTGATCAATGTCTAGAATGGAAAAGCTACAACTCCTGGAATTCCCCACACCACCTAGAGCTGTTTGTGACTAGGGATTGTAGTCCCCAAAAAGCCACCTTTCAAGTTTTGAATAGAGCCAAAATCTCTTCTCTTCCTTTCCCTCCTCTCCCCCCCATATATAGCAATAGCTTCATTTATATACCACTTCATATCTCATGGGACATCAGAATGGTCAGTCGGAACATCCTCTTCTCCTCTTGTTTACTGTACTGCAAACCATGCATACATTACAGGTAAAGAGTGTTCCTTGCTCAAACAATTAGAGTTTTTAGTTTTTTATTCTAAGAAGGAAGTGTGGTTTTCATTAGAGAAGTCATACTTTTCTTCCCTTTTTCATTTCCTTTTCCAGGATCATTGCACTAATGTTTGTTGTGCAATTATATAGGTTAGAGTTTGCATCTCTCTGCACTCACTGCACATGGCTTTGTCCAAAGGGCAAGCAGATCTCCCTTGCTGAGCACACTGTTACTAATTGAGTCCTCATCACAGTCCTCTCTCAAGATTCTGGACTTTTGGTGCACTGCTGCATATATTTTTTTTAATTAAATTTTATTGCACATTTTAAAAAATACAAAACAAAGCAAAACTTGTATAAAATCTTGACATAATCCATCCTATAAATTCTTTATGCTTATATTAACATACTAACTGACTTCCTTAGGTACTAACTTGATTCGTATTGTTTCTTTTTTTCTTATTATTTTCTCACTGACCTCTATGCAAATATATTAGTCTATTTGAAATCATCAACTTAACCCTATAATAACTCTTCCCATCTATTTCACCATCACATATGTTACTTTACCCTTAACAACATCTTATCATCTTCATCATCTTATCACACTATTTCGTCTGTCTTAATCTGTTCTATAATTTAATTTTATACCTTAGTTACTGTCACAACCTTAATTTTCTAAACCGGTCACCTTTTACAAAAGCATTCGATAAAGGTTATGTTTCTTTATCACAACTATTCCCTTTCAAATATCATTTCTTACATCTCCATAGTGATAGACATTTTATCCTCTTTTAGATTCTCCAAGTAAATCTTCCATATTTTCCATTCTACATGGAATTTTTCCAGATTCCTATCATTAACCAGATATGTCAGTTTATCCATTTCATATAGATCTAACATCTTCCATCTCCAATCTTCTATTTCTGGGCACTTTTCTTTCTTCCAATTTTTCGCAAATATCATTCTTGCCGCTGCCAAGGCAAACATTATAATTTTCTCACTTATTGTTTTCTGAGATTTTGTTACTTCGAATATGTTGAGTAGATAGAATTTAGCAGTCGGTCTTCCCTCCAAACCAAAATTTTTCTTCATTTCTGTATGTATGTTTTCCCAAAATTGTTTTACTTTTGAGCAATTCCACCATATGTGTAAATATGTCCCTACCTCCTTCTTACATTTCCAGCAAACACTTTTATTTTGTTTAAACATTTTTGCCAATTTATATGGGGTAAGATACCACCTATGCATGGATTTATATATGTTTTCTTTTATGTCGGCACTTAGCATCTTTTTGAGCTTTCCCTTCCAAAGCCTTTCCCATTCCTCCAGCAATATTACTTCTTTTATATCTTTGGCCCATTTAATCATAAATTCCTTGACCGTTTCTGCTTCCAATTCATATTCCAATATTAAATTGTATAATTTTGAGATTTGTTTCCTTGGGTCTTTAATTATTTTCTCTAATGCTTGATCACATTCCCCTATTCCTTTATCTCTTATATCAACTAAAAAGTGCTCTCTAATTTGTCTATAAGAAAACCAATTGGTGTGGATATCCTCCTTTAGTAAATCTTCTTGTGTTTTCATTATTCTCTTACCTTCATACCATTTTGTAATATCGTTATATGTCACCCAATCGTTCTCCTTATACTGTTCTCTTCCAAACATAGCCTCATTTGTCGAGGCCCAAATGGTATTTTTGGACACCATTTTTCTTTATACTTTTTCCAAACCTGTAGTAGTGCTTTCCTAATAATATGATTATTAAAATGTTTGTCTAGTTTCACTTTATCACATAACAAATATCCGTGTAGGCCAAATTTAAGTTCAAACTTTTCCAACTTTAAATTTCTTCTATTCTCTAGTCTTATCCAATCTAAAATCCAATCTAAAACACATGCTTGATAATACCATTTTAGATTTGGCAATGCCCATCCCCCCCGTCAACCGAATCATACAAAATTTTCATTTTAATTCTAGGTTTTTTCCCATTCCAAATATTTTTAAATATATCCTCCATGGTGTATACAGTATTTGTGTTGTGTTCGTATGTGGCAGAGTTCAAATCTAACAACAACAACAACAACAGTTTTATTTCTTATTGCTGTCTCCCCAAGGCTTGAGATGGGGTACAACATAGATCAAAACATGTAAAACCATTTAAACACATCCAGTTAAAATATATAAATGTAGGACACATTAAAAATCATCAAGCATAAAATTAAAATATCCTTATTTAAAATTCATAGTTTAAAATTGATTGGGTAGGTCTGATGAATGAGATAAATCATTAATACTCTTTTAAATTCAGACAACATATTTAGCTGTGGAATCTCTCCTGGCAGGTCATTCCACAGTCTACGGGCAGCCAAAGAAAATGTCTCTGGGAGACAGTTGCCAGTCTAGTTTTGGCAGCTTGGAGTAAATGTCCTCCTGAGGACCTGAGTGTATGGGACAGATTACACAGGAGGTAAGTAATCCTGTAGGTAACTTGGACCCAAACCATGTAGGGTTTTAAAGGTAATAACCAACACTTTGTACTTTGTCCTGAACCTATCTCCAAAGGGCAATCCTGAAACTATCTCCAATCCAACATTATCATGTAGGAGTATATCTCACCCATGTTTCTGGACTGTGAGTTAAGAAATCCCAAATGAGGCAGTTTGGTGACTCAAGCGTATAGCCATATCAAGACAATTGGGCAACTTGAGGATTCAGCTCTTATTAGGCAAGTTAAGATTTACATCCTGGGAATGAGTCTGCAAAAGAGAAGTTGACTTTCCCTCCCATTATGCAAATATAGTTTTCACTTGCAGAACTTTTTTGAATAGTGAATTCAAAAACAAACAAAAAACTCCCCCAAAACCAACACCAACCAATGTTCCTTCCTTTTTACAGCAGTCAGCTAATTCCCACTGTTTATTCTGAAATGATTGTTCCTTGGGCAACTGGTTAACAACTTCCTAGTGAGTCAAACCACCCTAGTGCTCCCCCCGATATGTTTTCCAACTCTGTACACATGGTACTACTTAGGCCAGGCTGTGTGGAAATCAAAAGCTTGTACCAAGAGGATACAAATTCTCATGAGCAGGGGAATTCTTGAAAACCTCTGCTTCTTTCTTCTGTATCCATAACCAATCATTCTACTAAACATTAGTCCCTCTGCTCTGGCAAATCTGCTCATATCCCTCTTTCCCCCAGCCAATGGGTTTTTCATATTCTACCCTGGCTTTCCCACACATACTCAGGCCTTTCTTCTCTGCCTTCAGGGTAAGAAACTTCCTTTTTAACTGATCGTGTAATGAATGAACTCCTCATTCAGTGCAAGGTCTAAATTGTCATTCTGATTATCACTATCTTTTATGTATATATGTATGCTCTGCATGAGTGACAAAGGAATGTTGAAGTTCTGAGTTCTTTTATAACCAGAGGGAAACAAGAATGTAATATTCTCTGGATTCCACCACACAGATAGAGCTTTTGTGAGTTAAAGTGAGTGGCAATAGTGTAAAAAGTACTTGCGGCTGGATCTTTCTATCATTGAAATTATCTCCTTGGAGAGGCCCATGTGGTGCCTATGCTGTTATTGTGGCAGTTGGGAATGCACTTTTTGTTGTCTCTCAGGATACCAGCAGCATTTAGCAATAGTATTTACATTTCTATATCATTTCATAGTGAAGTTAAACACTCTCAAAGTGGTTTACAATCTGTAAGCCAATTGCCCCCAACAAACCTCCAAAAGGTTGGAAGGCTGAGTCAATCTGAAGCCCTTTGGGACTGAACTCACAGTGTTGTGGCTGCAGTACTGGCATTTAACCATTGTACACCAGAGCTTCCTAAGGATAATACTAAGAATACTTAGTATTTTTGTAACACATTTTAGGCATACAGAGTGCTTCACATATGGTATCATGGGCCTGTTACAGACAGCCAAAATAAAGCTGCTTCGAGTCACAGTGGAGGCATGGTGTTTCAATGATGTCCAATGAAAGAAAGCAGGAGCAACAGAGCAGCACCAACCTGTCAACCAAGTCCCAGTAAAGCTCACAAAGCTTAAGCAGGATCTAAAATATGAAAGCTCCTTTTTGCCTCCGCTTCTCCCCCACTACCAGCTGCTCTAATTCCTTGCTCCAGTTATTCAGTCTGCCCCAATATGGTGCTACTTGGAGCCATAGATGCAATGCCCAAGCCTTGGAAGAGTTTCCTGACCACCACCACCACCACCATCAGTGAAATATGTAACAAAAGCCCTCTCCAGATGGGCCTAGTAGCACGTAACGAATATGTGCTAGGGTTGCCTCAGGGCGTCTCTTACAGATGCCCCGCAACCCTAGTACATATTCCATCCGTAAAGATGGCGCCCTGTATACATGGCCGCCACCATTTTGATGTGACGACCGCGCCGTGTCCAAATGGCACAGTGCGGGCTTGACGTCTTTGTGCCACGTCAGGCTGCTTGTGGTGGCCTAACTGCGGTGCAGGAAGGAGCTCTGAAATGGAGCTCCTTCCTGGAGGGCGCCTTGTTCCCACAGCAACTAGATTGCTGCAGGAATGGTGCCAGGGGGAAAGGGGCCAAGCGGCCCCTTTCTCCCCTGGCTGTGGCTCCCAGGGTGTCCTGGGGCATGAAGCCCCAAGGACACCCCTTTTCGAGACCAGGGAGAAGCGGCATTTCTCTCTGGTCTCGAAAAGCGCCGTATTGGGGCCTTTGGGCTGCCGCTGTGGCAGCCCTAGCCCCGATACATGGCGCAAAGGGGCAGCTGCAGGTCGCCCCAAAGGGGCAGTCTGTATCCCGCCTAAGAGAGTCAACTTGTGCAGACAGGCAAAGAGTGGGAGACACCAGCACATGAAATGATCAGCAAGGCTATGCTGTGGTTTTCAGGGACTCTCAAAAGAAGTTTCATGCAAGGCTCATCCTCACCATGGTCCTAAAGGATGCTGGTTCCCCTTCTTTCTTGCACACCAATAATTTGACTGAAGGTCCCCTTGCCATCCCTTTTTCCTCACTGTCCCCCTGGATCTTTCCACACACACCCCTTGGGGAGCATACTGCCCACTTTGGCAATCACTGTCCTAAACCATGCACATACCAGTGAAAGAAGGAACAGTTTTGAAGAAGTGCAATACAGAGGGAAAGAAGTCACTGAAAGATAGATTTTGAGATGACAAAAATGATCTTTGAGATGACAAAAGATCAAAAATGATCTTTCCTTGGTCCCCTTAAACTTTCCTGGGGAGAAGCTAGGGCATATTGATACCTCTGGCCAGAACAATGCAAAGAAAAGGACGATAAGATCGCCAGGGTTCTCTATGTCAGATCAGGACTTGTAGGCAGAGAATTTGCTAATGAGATTCTCTGGCCAAATCCCAGATTTAGAGGGGGATATTTAAAAGAGTACATAAGCTAAAAAAGAGCAAGAACTCAGCAAGAGGTCTCTAGAAGGCAAACACAGAAGATTTTCACATGAGGATGGGATCACTCCCCCGTCATTATCCCATCCATAACCCATCCGTGACTGTGATGGTGCAAAAGGCCTTTAAATCATAGTGCCAATTCCATCTATAACCTGTCATTAAAGTGGCATTTCATTAACGTGAACTTCCATTAATGCAGTATGTCAGCCAATGTTGCTTTAATGACAGGTTCATGGTGGGATAATGACTGGATCTGCGTGACTTCATCTAAAGCCTTTCATGCAATCTCCATCATTTATGCGTTTCGGATGGGATAAACATGAATCCTGTCTGAAAATTCTTCCTGCTATTGTGCAGGAAGGATAGGAACATGACGGGACAGGGATGGGGCATCCATTGTCTGATAATCCCCACAGTCCTATTGGAGCTTACCCCCCAAACTAGGTACCTCTTGATTTTGTGTCCTTTTAAAAGAACTGGTGGTGGGAAAACAAACATGATATCAGAAAGATCTCTGATACTGTGTTCCTCGGGTATCTGGTGTGGAGTACCAACACATATTTTTTTCCCCACATTGTGGCAGGGAATTGCACCATATTTTTGCCCATTGGCTACAACTGCTTTTCTGTTTCCTGGAAACTTGCCTCTGAAAACATAGGGTGTGTGTCTGCATTTCCTGAGACAGTATCCAGTACAGTGGGTCCTCCACTTTCCTGGGGTTAGGGACATACATCCTCAGTGAAAGTGGAAAAACTGAAAATAAAAGAACACTATTTTTTTTTACCTAAGAGAACATCTCTCTAGGAATCTCTAGGTCATTCAGAAAGTTTATGATCAACAACCACTGGAAGCTGACCCTAGAATTGTGCTGGAGGAACTACAGATGCCTAGATAAGCATTCTTTCTAGGAATCTCTAGGTTCCTCAATGCAATTTTTGGTGAAAGTTGGCCATAGAGTCATACTGGAGGATCTAGAAGTTCCTGGAGGTAACATATTAATCAAATCCATGAGTATTCAAATCTGCAAAAGTCAAGGCTGAAAATGTGGAGGGCCAACTATACTTTGTTTAACAAAAGGTAGTGATGTCTTGGACAAGCAACGACATAAGAAAGACGCAGAAATACTGAGTTATTCACCTTTGCTGCAAAGGTGATCCTTCAGCTCAGTGTCATTTCCTATCTACAATGCATTGTTTGCAAACAACAGGATGACATGCTGGAAGAGAAAGTCTGGGGATATTCAGCATTTAAATAATTTAATCAGTATTCTTGATTCTCCTTGTAGCATTAATGGAATTACATTCTGTCACAAATGGCAAAAAGACATGAGCAGAGGCCTTTTCCAGCTAATCCTTCATGTCTGCAACTAATCATTCAAAGAAGTTCCATCTTAGAACATACACATACATGTACACATACAGATAACATATTGTTTAACTGGGATGTTGTACAGATATGACTATCTTGGGAATCTGGAAGGCCATGATTCAGTCCCTGGTCTGCCATGGAAAGCTACTGTGGGACTTTGGTCAAGTCACATTCTTTTAGCCTAAGATGAAAACAAAGGCAAAGGAAAACTCTCTGCATAAATCTTGTCAAGAAAATCCTACATGATAGGGTTGCTGTAAATCACACTTGACTGAAAGGCACATAATGACACCAAACTAGTTTTACAGGCCACTTGAGAAAGCAGTACTGCCATTTGAGAAAGGTGGCCATTTGAGAAGGCATTACCATGAAATCATCTATGATATTGCAAGGAATCCTAAGCTGTTCTTGAATTTCATGGCACTGCTCCCTGGGACTACTCTCAGATTCCATGCTTATTTAGTAATACATACTTACTAGGATTCTTAGAAATGTCTCAACTGTGCAAAGCTATGACTGTCATGTTAATGTGGCACCCCCAAGTCAGACTGAGGAATTGGATGATATCTTTCTAGAACAGATGACCACACAGAAAAGAGAGATGTAGTAGTGATGAGCAACTTCAACTATCTTGATATTTGCTGGAAGTCAAACTCAGCAAAATCCTCAAGGTCTAGCAAATTCCTCACTTGCCTGGAAGACAATTTCCTGGTCCAAAAGGTGGAAGAGGCAACAAGGGGGTCAGCTATTTTAGATCTGATCTTAACCAACAAGGATGACTGGGTTAATGGGGTGCAAGTGGTGGGATCATTAGGTGGAAGTGACCATGTTCTCCTGGAGTTTGTTCTACAGTGGAAAGGAGAAGCCAGGCATAGTCAGACACACATTCTAGACTTTAGGAGAGCGAATTTCAGTAAACTTAGAGAAGTATTGAGGGCGATTCCATGGTCAGAAGTACTAAAAGATAAAGGAGTTCAGGACGGATGGGACTTTCTCAAAAGGAAGATACTGAAGGCACAATTTCAAACAGTTCCAGTGAGAAAGAAAAACGGGAGGTGTCTCAAGAAACCAGGATGGATGACTAAGGAACTTTCAACGGAGCTAAGTTTGAAACAGAACATGTATAAGAAATGGAAAGGGGGGGAAATCACGAAAAAGGAATTCAAAGAAATAGCAGGCATGTGTAGGGGTAAAGTCAGAAAAGCTAAAGCGCAGAATGAACTCAGGCTTGCTAGAGAGGTTAAAGACAACAAAAAGGGTTTTTTTGGATATGTCCGCAGCAAAAAGAAGAAGAAGGAAATGGTAGGGCCACTGCGTGCAGAAGATGGCAAAATGCTAACAGGGGACAGAAAAAAGGCAGAATTACTCAACACCTTCTTTGCCTCAGTCTTCTCAGAAAAGGAAAAGGGTGCTCAATCTGAGGATAATGGAGCAGAGGACAGAATAGGGGAATTTCAGCACAGAATAAGTAAAGAGATAGTAGAGGAATACCTTGTTAATCTAAATGAATTTAAGTCTCCAGGACCAGATGAACTACATCCAAGGGTATTAAAAGTACTGGCAAATGTAATATCGGAGCCATTGGCAATCATACTTGAAAACTCCTGGAAAACAGGAGAAATCCCAGCAGACTGGAGGAGGGCAAACATTGTCCCCCATCTTCAAAAAGGGGAAAAAAGAGGATCCCAACAATTATCATCCAGTTAGTCTGACATCAATACCAGGAAAGATTCTGGATCAGATCATTAAACAGAGAGTCTGGGAACATCTAGAAGGCAATGCCATAATCACAAAAAGTCAACATGGGTTTCAGAGAAACACGTCATGCCAGACAAATCTAATCTCTTTCTTTGATAAAATTACCAGCTTGGTAGATGAAAGGAATGCTGTGGATATAGTATATCTTGATTTCAGTAAGGCCTTTGACAAGGTTTCCCATGACATTTTTGCAAACAAGCTTATAAAAGGTGGGCTAGACAAGGTAACTGTTACATGGATTTGTAACTGGTTGACCGGCCAAACCCAAAGGGTGCTCAACAATGGCACCTTTTCATCCTGGAGAGAAGTGACCAGTGAGGTCCCACTGGGCTCTGTCCTGGGCCCAGTGCTATTCAACATATTTATCAATGACCTGGATGACAGAATTGGGAGCATACTTATCAAATTTGCAGATGACACCAAATTAGGAGGAATAGCTAATACTCCAGAGGACAGGATCAAAATTCAAAATGACCTGAATAGACTAAAAAGCTGGGCCAAAGCTAACAAAATGAAATTCAACACGGAGAAATGTAAGGTACTGCACTTAGGGCAGAAAAATGAAATGCACAGATATAGGATGGGGGACACCTGGCTGAATGAGACTACATGTGAAAGGGATCTAGGAGTCCAAGTAGACCACAAATTGAACATGAGTGAACAGTGCGATGCGGCAGCTAAAAAGGCCAATGCAATTTTAGGCTGCATCAATAACAGTATAGTGTCTAGATCAAGAGAAGTAATAGTGCCACTGTATTCTGCTTTGGTCATGCTCCACCTGGAATATTGTGTCCAGTTCTGGGCACCACAATTTAAAAATGACATTGAGAAACTGGAGCGTGTCCAAAGGAGGGCGACTAAAATGGTGAAAGGTCTGGAAACCATGCCCTATGAGAAATGACTCAGGGAGCTGAGGATGTTTAGCCTGGAGAAGAAACAGTTAAGAGGTGATATGATAGCCCTGTTTAAATATTTAAAGGGATGTCATATTGAGGAGGGAGCAAGCTTGTTTTCTGCTGCTCCAGAGAACAGGACCCAGAACAATGGATGCAAGCTGAAGGAAAAGAGATTCCACCTCAACATTAGGAAGAACCTCCTGACAGTAAGGGCTGTTTGACAATGGAACAAACTCCCTCGGAGTGTAGCGGAGTCTCCTCCTTGGAGGTCTTTAAGCAGAGGCTAGATGGCCATCTGTCAGGGATGCTTTGATTTGGATTTTCTGCATGGCAGGGGGTTGGACTGGATGGCCCGTGCGGTCTCTTCTAGTTCTATGATTCTATGAAACTTGATGCCCAAATTCTGAATATGCATTATTCAGATAAATTCCAGGTCAGAACAAAGAGCATCCCTATATGCAGCACAATGAGGACAAAGTAGTATAGTAGAGATAGAATCAGGCAAAAATTGAGGGCATGAGTTCAAATCCCTCCTCAACTATAAAAACATTGATGTTTATCACACTATGCTCTTAAAGAGCTACTATTCCAGTGTGACTCCTCTAGCAGCCTCCTGTTGCATGCTGGGATTGGCAGTTTTAAGGAGCTGAACTTCTCTGCCTGAGAATTCTAAATACCCCTCCTTAAAACTGCCAGTCCCAGCATGCAACAGGAGGCAGCTAGAGGAGTCACACTGGAATAGTACCTCTTTAAGAGCTCGTCTGATAAACACCATTGGGATGTTGTGAGTTGGCTACTGCCTCAGTCTGTTTCTTTACAGCAGACCTGCACAACTTGGCAGTAGTTAAGGGCCAAAATTACAATAGACTAACTTTTTCAGGCGTCAGATAGGTTTTATTTTGATACTAATTATATTCATTCATTAATTATATTAATTAGAATTAATTCCATTCTCCTTCTCCTCTTTCTGGTCATCTTCTCAGGAGAAAGCCAAGTGGCAGGTGAGCCTTGCTTATTCTCCTCTTCCACCTGGACTTCTCCTTGGGAGAAGGCCAAGCGACAGAGGAGTCTTGAGGGGCGAGCATTTGCCTCTCTTTCTTGTATACTGCCTACCCTTCTTAGGAGAAAGCTGGGCAGAGGAGGAGCCTTGTAGGGCGAGCATTTGCCTGCCCTCCTCCTCCACCACCACCTGACCTTCTGCTCAAGAGATAGCTGAGCAGTGGAGGAGCCTCGCAGGGCATGCGTTTGTCCATCCATCTCCTCCCATATGTGGCCCTCTCCTGAAGAGAAGGCTGAGCAGTGAAGGTGCCTTGAAGTCATTCCACATCCTCAAGGGCCATCCAAATTCCTTTGGCGGGCCACATGTGCCCCCCCCCCCGCTCCATACGTTGTGCAGGCCTGCTTTATAGGTTTATTGTGAGGATTGAATTGGACAGTGTGAAATTACCGTATATGATTCCCTTGTGGAGCAGGTGGGCTAAATATCAAACAAAGGAGGATGTGTTATTGTTGCATACTGGGAATGTTTGTTATGAGGTGGGACAGAAGGAAGTGGCCTTTCAGGACATGTGGCTGGTGCAGTGTAGAAGTGAGGCAGTGTGTGCATCCAATTGGCTGGGTGTTCATCAGTCTAGGTCCCTGCTTAAATGAGCTCCTCCTAAAGAAGCTGTGGGATTCTAGGAAGCCTGATCCATCCAGTCCTTCTATGGCAACTGCTATTTCTGCACCCCACCTCCAGTAACGCTTTGAATTGCTGCCTTTTTAAGTGCACAACTCACAGAATCCCTCAGCCAGCCTGATTCTGGGAGCTGTAGCCCCAAAAAGTAACATTTCCAAGTTCTGTGTATATGCTGTATTCCTCTATTTTTGTTTCCTGCAATAAACCCTAAGAGGCTGCTTTGCCTGTAGCCCAGTGTCATTGTTTTTGATTGACAGCTGCTTTCCATCATTTCAAGGAAGACCTTATTTTGGCCACACCTGGAGACAAACCTGGACCTTTCTGCATGAAAAGCAGGTGTCCTCTTCCTCTTCCACCCAGGCCACTGGGTAGGAATGGGAGGTGAGTTATGGTCCTCCTCTTCTGACATGAATTTCTCTACCTTTACCAAAGTTCCCCCATCCTTCTAAGAATATGTTTGGTGCCGTTGGAATCAAGAGGAAGAGGAGCTTGAACGGCTACTTCCTTGCACAGTGTTCCTCTTTCCTCATGTATTCACCTTTTCTCACTTTTCTGCCTCCTTTCCTCAGGCATTCATTTTTGGAGGGCAAAATGGGAACAGGCAGGCCACTGGCCACAACAAATCTAGAATGAACAACATCAATTAAAACATATTAATTAAAACACACAACAGTTTAAAAGGCAAATAAGACATATACAATTTTAAATAGTCTATTTTATATCTAAAATCTGAGTATGTTTTAGGTATTCCTTCCTCCTCGCAAGATTTTTTTGGTGCCATTCTAAACATAGAGAAGAAAGCCCATGCAGGTCCCTGTCTCTTGGATTTACATTTCCCTAGAAATCATATGCTCATTTACTCAACCACATTCATTTCTTCAAAGTCTGCACCTCTTTGCTCATTCATTAAGCCTGGCCTTTGACAATAAACTTGACTGGGAGGCTTGAGAAAAGTCAGCTTCTGAATTATTGGCCCGCGGAGGGTGTTCCTTGGGATTTCTCTCCTTCCCCTGCTATCTCAGGGCTCCATTTTGTTTTGTTTATCCAGTGATTTACTCATGCCCCTCATGTAACTAGGTCACTTTTTCCCCTCCCCTCATCCTTTTGTGTTGACTGACCTACCAATTTTGTATCTTCAGCTGCACATTCTTTCTGCAAGGTCATTGATACACAACTGGAACCATCTGTCATAATACTGGTCTTAGCTGGACTCAGCTAGCCCTTTCCATCCACCTCCCAAATGCTTATACTCACAGAGTCTCCCTGTCTTTGATATCCAGGCTGGTACTTTCTCCTTTCAATTGCCATCCTCTGATAACATTCTTATTGTCCTTGTAGATTAGGCTGGTGCTGATGGCAGTGTACAAATAGCTTTCAGCCCTGAAAATTAAGTCGGTTTTTGCCAGTTCTTAGCAGATCAAGTTGCTCACATCTTGTGAAGTTCAGCTCTGATTTCTTAGCGATCAGCTTAATGATTCTGTGTATACTTGTGTGTCTGATAAAAAAGGATGAGCTGCTACTCTAAGAGAAGAAGTATAATCACATCCAGTGTATACTTTTACTGACAAGGATGTTTTTGTTGAGCTTTGGAGCTGTGACGAAGCCTTCTATGGCAGAAGCTGAAATGGGTAGAGATTTAAAATACAGTCGCACATTTCTTGAGAGGGCTGTGAGGATGGGTGGTGCCCTTCCAGTCTCACAAGCTGCTACTTCAACCCCTACCAGTCTCTGTGGTTGGCAGAGAAAGAGGCAGCAAGGGGAAAACCTGTATACTCAGATGGTTTGAGATGAACACTGGAAATCCCCTAAAAGGAAAGATAGTCAGCATCACTCTCTGATTCAAGGGGCTCCCTTTCACACATGTAGATTTTGATCTTGTGAATGACGTGTACAAGTTTTGGCATACATGGAGGCACTTGTATCCCCTTACTCACATTATATACACTAAGATAGAAAGTAACAAGCAAATTAATAGAAGAAAAAAAATCCTTTTGTAAAAACAATTAGGACAAGAATTAGTTAGCAGCATACTGTTAAATGATTGCACTTGAATTGGGGAAATTCTTAACCAAAATTACAAAGAAAATAGTTGCTTTTAAATTCTCTGGATTATCATGTGACATATAATTAATTTTTGGATGAACAGATTAGAAAGTTCTTCATGGTATCTCCCACAACTGAGTCTATACTTCTAATTTCTGGGGAGAAATCCTAACTCCCAGAACTGTAATGGAGCTTGTTTTGCTACTAATGGTGGATTCAAATTACAGGAAAGAGGATTCCATCTAAACATCAGGAAGAACTTTTTTTTTTTACAGTAAGAGCTGTTCAGCAATGAAAAAGACTGCCTTAGAGTCTCTTTCTTCAGAGATTTTTAAGCAGAGATTGGACGAGCATTTTCCAGGAATGCTTTGGTTATATTCTTGCATGGTAGGGGGTTAGACTAGATGTTCCTTGATGTTCCTTCCAATTCTGAGGTTCTGTGATTCTATATTCTAATGCTAATCTACCAATTCAGAGTATAGTAAATTTTGTTGTGTGTCTTCGGTTCATTTATGACTCATAACATGGGGTTTTCTTGGCAAGATTTATTTAGGAGTTTGCCATTGTCTTCTTCTGAGGCTGAGAGAGTGTGATTGCTCATGATCACTCAGTGGGTTTACATGGCCAGGTAGTTTCTGGAGGCATAATCTAATGCTTAAACCATGATGGCTTTCCTGACTAAATTGTAGAAATGGGCCCCAGAGTATGAATCAGCTGAATGAGAATTGTCCTTTTGGAGTCAAGGCTAAACTGATTTTGTCAGTGAGAGTTATCCAAAAGACTTAATAACAAAGCTCTTCCAAAATAATGTGGAGTACAGTTATTAATGAACCTCCATATATCTAGTTGTTATTTGTGTCAAGTGTGACATGAAAACTGGAATTTGATACACACATGGCATACACAAGATATGTTTAGTAGAAATGTATGAAAACAGATCATCAGTATACAGTACTCAACCTCAGAAGAGGACATAAAGCATTGTTGTTGTTGTTTCTTGCCTTTTTCTCAGATTGGGACTCATAGTGGCTTAGAGTGATTTAAAAAATTGTTAAAAATCCACAAAATAAAAAAGTTAAAATACAAGTCAGAGGTGTGCCTCAGAATGACTAGGATATTTCCACTTTAGCTACAGAGGTGAACTCCTGTAATGGTTTATCTAACAAATCAATATATACTAAGGTATTTCTCATTCATCTAGCTATCTGGAAACAGCAGAATAGTTTACACCATGGTTTACCTCACAGAAGCTTCCAGAACAGACCAAGACATGTTTCTCCTTGGGCAGTGCCATTAGTCCTGGATGTAGTTGAGTGAAGCTTGGGTTGCGGGGAGAGGGTCCACTAGTAGTGAACAACATACTGTACATCTGTGCTTGTGGAATGTAGGTTGAATTTTTGCATGTAGCTGGCTTCCTTTCTGGTGTGGATGTGGTGTGTCTGTGTTTATATAAATCCGCAAATTATAAAATGCACATTACACATAAGATTGCGTACTTAAAAATTACTTTGTGCTTGCCCTTTCTCCTGTCTGCACAGAGACCAGTGACTCTTATATGACCTGTTCTGTGCATGCCCTATCTTCTATCACAGTCAATCTAAACTAATTTAGATTTTCTAATAACCTTCAGATACTAATTAGTACAGGAGAAAGTTCAACCATAGCTCTTTGAATTTCTGTAACTGATGTGTCGTGAAGATTAGAAAGAACAGATGGTGCTCTTGTTTCTGTGTGAGCTCCCTTTCTTGTGCTCATTCATCTTGATGTTCGTGTGTGTGGAACTACATAGAAAAGAATCAGATCTGGGCATTTGCACATTGCAATGCAGCTTTGCAATGCAATACCACCACCACCATTTTGGCTCTTGATACAAGTAAACTGAGTATGCTGAAAATCTTCCCTTTCCTAAACAAAATACAAAGGAGTTCCAATGCAAGTGAGGATTTTGAAAGAAGAAAATATAAACATTTTTATATTAAGAAAATAATATTACTGTATATACTCAGGTATAAGTCTAGAAATTTTACTCAAAATATTGACCCCAAAAACCTGGGTCTACTTATCCATGGGTCAATATAAATACTGTACCTAGAAGGGTCATTGAACCCCTCTCCTCTCTCCACCCAGGTGCTGTTTCTGATCTTTTTCACAGAATCATACAGTTGGAAAAGACCACAAGGGCCATCCAGTCAAAGCCCCTGCTGTGCATGAATACACCGTCATGCCGGATGGGAAAATGGTGATGGCAGCTCTTTGGCACTTCACCGCAAAGGAACTCTAAGAAGACTCAGGCTTTGAAGAATCTGAATAAGACATTTATGTAAGTTTGTCAGATTTTCTGGGTTAAAATCAGGCAAGGTTATATTTTAATCACTGCTACCATAGTTGCCATTTTCTTTGTTTTGCCTTTACCTCCCTTGACATGTGTGTGTTTTCTTAGCTCCACCTGTGACCGGTCACTCTCACACATCTCAGAGCTACCATTTACTTTATTCATCCAGCCTTTAGGGTGAGCCCAAGTGGTTATTTTGCAATTTTGTAAGTTCTTTGGCATTGTTTTCTTTTGCTTCATCCTTTATACTCTTCATTACATGTCTCAACATTTTACCCTCTACTTATCCATGGTTAATATCAAAACCCATAATTTTGGCCCCAAAACCTGCTCTCAACTTACACATGAGGTCATTTATAGTCAAGTATATACGCTATCTGAATTATAAAGATAAACATTACAGCATAAATAATGTCTGGAATATCACTATGTCACATTTTGGAGAATGATGTTGATGCCAAAGCTTCCATAAAACATGAAGGAAAAATCTAATCATTCTTATCTTTACCTTTAATTTTTACATTAACAAGTAATAGTTTTAAAAATGGAAAGCCACAGAACTGCTGGTTTGAATCCAGACTTAGGGGCTAAACAGACCACTCCTACTGCCACCCCTCTCAGCACTGGATTGGTGCCATGGCAACTACATGCATTTGCATTTAGCATTTGCATCATTTAGCATCTGAAAAGAGAAGCAATAAGTTTTAAGACTGAATCTTAATTCCTTAATCCCCACTAAAGTAGACACATTGAATCAGTTGTTGAATCATCATGTAATTAATCCAGTTGATTCAGTGGTCCTACTCTATATGGGACTAAGAACAAGATTTAACCCTTAGATTGCTATCCTAAATACATTTACTCCAATTAAACATACTGTAGAGCCTGGGAAAATTACTTTTGGACTTCGGTTCACAGAACTCACATCTACCATGCTGCTGTAAATCTCTTGACCTGGGTGGAGCTTAAAAATGATTTTCTTAAGACTTATGACTGAAATAAGGTTGCTAAAAGTAGATTTGGGATTCTATGGTGATGTGCTAGGGTTACCTCAGGGCGCTGTTTCCAGATGCCCCACACGTATACACAGCGCGCACAGCTGTGACGTCACTGCTGCGCACCTTCCAGACGGGCGTGCGTGGCAGTGATGTCCTCACACAGCCGCAGGCAGTTTGTGGCAGTGCTAAAAGGAGCTGCTTTTTAGAGGTCCTTTTATTTCTGCGTAGCTGTGCCACACAATTTGGATGCTGTGGCGTGGTTACGCGGAAAAGAGAGGTGGCCGCCGGCCGCCTCTTTCTGGCGGTCTGTACCCCACCTATGTCTTCTTGACCAGGAGGACAGAATTCCTGGGAAATTCAGAAAAATTGTGGTGGGTTCCAGCAGTTTTTCATCTACAGTGGAGGTACCTCTGTAGAAGTCTCCCAACTCCTTGAGCTGATATGGAGACTCAGATAGACAAAATATGACATTGAATAAAAATATGTCCTACCTATTTCTACTGCTTTTCGCTTTTTTAAATTTCTGTTTCTGATCTTGTTTCCTGCAGAATAATGAGGATGCTGCAGAAGACATGAAATATTTGTACTGCTTCTGAAGAAAGCAATACAAAAGGAAATTTTGTAATGTGAAACGTTCTTGAGATGTTTCCTAGTATTGCTTTGTGGCTACCATGGATATTCTGCTGCCTAAAGGACTAATGTTGGTGTTGGCTGTTTGTTTCATTGGGCTTTTCCACTGTCATCATCGAGGGCTCTTTTTGACAGGAAAAGCATCAGATTACAAGAAACCCAATTTCATAATAATTTTAGCTGATGATATTGGATGGGGAGATCTTGGGGCCAACTGGGGTCTCAGAAAAGACACTCCTAACCTAGATAAGATGGCATCGGAAGGAATGAGGTAAGCTTTAAGCTACTGTCTTGCATCTGCGGTTGTTGTTATTTGTAAAATGCTTCCCTTTTTCTAGGCACTGTGCTAAGCTTTAAAAATATGGTACAGATTCTACTCTTAAAATGACACCTTGAAAGACTCAACACATACTGAAAAGGTATGGAAAGGAAAATAAGATAATTTATGTTCCAAAGTTTTCCAGTTGTGTAATGACCTAGTTGTAGAATGACCACCAAGAAAAACAGCCTAGGAAGAGTTGACAGTTCCCATGACATTTCTTGTTAGCCATTGGAGTAGGTTGTACTGTCCCACCTCTGTCCCCGTAGTTGCAGCTAAGTGAATAGTCTGCTAAAAAGGTGCATCACTGATCCTAAGCTTCATAAGTCAACTCTAGTGGGAAGGAAGAACAAGTTACCAGCACCGTCTTCTGGGAACCTGTCTCTAAGGAAGTACCAGGACTCCTAAAAAACTTGTATTCATTCTTGTTGATTTGTAATGAAAACAGATCTCAGAAAGGAAAGGAAATTCCTCTGTAATCCAGCTGCAGTGATGAAAAATTCACTGAATCCAGATTAAAACAGAACAATGCAATTTAGGAGCATTCTGTCATGAATGGGCATCTTGTAGCTTCTGAGGTATTTCTGCAAGATGTTTCTCAGGATATTGTGAGCATGGGAATTTGTTTGCTTAAGATACACAAATGTGCAAACTGTACATGTCCTATAGACACACACAACTTTTATAGCTGGCCTCATCAAAATGCTTAAGAACATGTAAAGAGCCAGTTTGAAAGGCTCAGCTAATGAGTGCGGCTCAAGCAGGAAAAAAAGGCCATAATCTCTGATGTTCCTCTGTTATATTCTCTCTGTTTCTAAGGTCACTTAGAAACAGATCTGCACTACAGTTTTTCAGTCCATCTGTTGAGGATGACTTCCAAACTGTATTAGCATTTAAAATACAAAACTTCATCAGTTTAATCAAATGCATCTTTCCTGTTTAATTTAAATCAGTGTTAAGAGCCATTTTGTTTGATGTTCTTAAAACAACAGCAAGAAAAAGCCATTTTTTGTCACAGGTGTTCCTAATCATGTTGTTAAAGTTTTCTCTATAATCACAAGAGCTGTGAAATATTTTAATACAGCAATTCTCAGTATTAATTAATGGTTGTGTTTTTAGTATGGACAGTGCTTGTTAATGTCCAGAGAGTTTATAGCTCTCCAAACTACGTCAGTAATGGATTGTAAAACCTGTCTGGGCAAACTATAAGTCAAGGAGTTGAGATAGCAGCAATAATTGGGACTTCTGTTTTCTTACAGTGCACATTTTTATCCCATTTTGTCCCATCTTGAACACAGTGAGTTCATGCGATTATGGCACGTACACAAACCCTAGGGAGCAGGTGATTAAAAGTATTAGTTTAGTTGATCAGCATTCTGTCTGCTGATGATTGTACACCTTCCCTTAATGTGGCCCAAAACTGGTGGTAGCTCATTTTGTAGGAGTTCAGTAGAGCACAATCAAGAATGAATGGTTCATTTTGGAGAGTTGCTTCCCTATCTACTTGGTATTTATATATCAGTTTAGAATATGCAAGGTGATTTAAATGGTTCTTCTAAGCACTACATCTAATTTAGACTTAATTAGAGTAGATTCATTGCATAAATGGAATTTACACAGATATTGTCTTAACTTCCCAAATATTGCAGAAATTTTTTAAAATATGTTTACCTTACCTATGTTTACTTATGTTTTCCTATGAGCAAGTTGACCAAATCCCATCATCGTAATCATAGTGAATGCTTTTTGGTATTGATTTAGAAGCTGATTGCTGAACTACCATTTATGTATATATACAGTGATTCTTGTACTTGGGAGTAATTTTTTATTTTGATTTTCTGGTATGTTCTGCTTTTGTCTCTGTTAGGACTGATTTATGATTGTGAACAAGGTAATTGATTGTCCTTATAAGTTCCTGCTGATCCAGTAGTTCCGCTCTAGCCGAGACTAATAATTGGATTTAGTCATCAGAAGCCTCTTAAGGATCAGTAGTCACTGTTCTCTAGATACTGCAGAAAGAAGGCTCAGAGAGGATGGCTTTCCAAGAGGTGGTGAATGTGGCAATTTCCCCTACATGTTCTTTGTATACTTTTGCTTCATCCCTTGAGAAAATCTTCACCCTGTTGTTATCTGAATTTTAAATCTCAGATTGGCTGATAATTCACCTTGAAGCTGAATAAGATCACAGTGCAAAAGGTTCACCTGACTACGTGAGGCTTGTCTCTCAAAGAACATTTGAGCAGTGCTTCAGCCCATGTAGACTGTGCAGGCTTCTAATGCTGTCAGATTCTTCAAGGTTTTTCTTGGAGTTAATTACCATTTAGTTATATTAATAGCCACATCTCCATTCATAAGCCCACATGACTTATATGCTTCTTTTGGACACTGCATATCTCAAAATATATAATGACAAGTGTGAAGCTCCCAGAGCAAATCAAACTCCTTTTGAGCCAACCTGATTAGGGAATGGGCTTTTTCAGGGAGATATTAGATAACTCCAGATGGCTGGAAATGTCATACAGTTTGGAAATTTGATAAAGCCTCTCCTCTTATGAAGGGAGGGAGCAGCATAAGTGATAACATGTTGAATGACCCTAATATCCCACCCTTTTCTCCGGATACTAATCTAGTAAGTGTGCTGTGCAGCCTTTGTTTCAGTAATTCCAAAGGCAAGAAAATGATGTGTGTATATATTGCAATTGCTTGGCCCTTTCCAGATTGTAAGCCTGAGGGCAGGGAACCGTCTAACTAAAAGATTGTATGTACAGCGCTGTGTAAATTTACAGCGCTTTATAAATAGAGGTTAATAATAATATCCATTTCTAGGTCATCCACAAAGTGGAGCATAGCAAGTGCTTCAAAAAGCTTTAAAAAGCCATTTGGTTAAGTAACTTGTTGCACATCCCCACCCCCAATAATATACTGCCCCAATGTTGTTATTGTTGTTTTTTACTCATTATTTTGCCATTGGTTTGGGCCTTTTTTGGGGGGGAGGGGAGTTACTTTAAAAAACACAACAAAGTCCATTTTAAAATTAGAGGAAATAACCTAAATTGGGGGGGGGGGGTCCCTTCAGATTGCCCCTCAAGTCATTTTAGTCTCCCACCAAAGAAACGAGAAAAGGTAATTAGAAAACAAAACAATGTTATTAACCAGTTGTTACTTTTTTTTATAAAAAGTTCATCATTATGCCCTCATTACACCATTAAAAATATGTTAATGTTGTTCCTTGTAACATGTTACTTCTAAGTTCTGGGCAATGCTGACCCCAGAGGATGCCTGTTTGGGGATGTCTTGGCAAGGAGCAGATGATGGACAGATTTAGGTGCTTAAGGCACCTTCCAAAAACACACACCCCTTCCAGCTGTGTGAGTTCTTCTGTTGGGGTTCTAGCTTTGTGCTGCCAGGTCAAGTGTAGCTCACCCTGGGGCCAGAGCCAGTCCCTTTCAGACACAAGGTGGCTCTGAGCATGTGCCCTTTGCCTGTGTCACAGCTGGCATGACCAAGACCAGAATCTCAGAGGCAGGAATAATAATAATAATAATTATTATTATTATTATTTGTATCCCGCCTCTCCCTATATTGGATCGAGGCGGGTAACAACAAACATAAGAACAATAAAAATAGATCACAACAAACCACAAGGAAAAACATGGCAAAACATTTAAAATCCAATTCCCTATCTCCCTCCCACCTTAAAATAGCAATAAAAACAATAATTCCCAACTGAAGAGTAAACATTCCGAAGGGTCAGTTTGGAAAGGGCTGCCAGAGGAGATCTGTTTTTATTGCCTTTTTAAAGGCCTCCAAAGTTGTTATATGGCGGATCTCCTCCAGCAGGTCATTCCAGACTTTTGGAGCGGCAACAGAAAACGTTCTCTGGGAAGTTGATACCAGTCTGGTTTTCTTGGACTGCAAGAGATTCTTCCCAGAGGACCTGAGAGTGCGGGAAGGATTGTATGAGAGGAGGCGTTCCCTCGGGTAAGCTGGACCCAAGCCATGCAAGGCTTTATAGGTAATGACCAACACGTTATACTGTGCCCGGAAGCTAATAGGCAGCCAGTATAGGGATTTTAAGATAGGTGTAATAGGATCAAATTTCAAATTCCCTGTAACCAATCTGGCTGCCATATTTTGGACCAGTTGCAGCTTCCTAACGAGGCATAAGGGTTGGCCCATGTAGAGCGCATTACAGAAATCGAGATGAGAGGTTACCAGTGAATGTACAGCCATTTCTAGGTTTTCCTGTTCCAGGAAGGGTCGTAGCTGGCGTATCAGCTGATGCTGATAAAAGGCACTCCTGGGCGTCACATCCACCTGAGATGACAGCTGAAGTGACGAGTCCAGGAGTACCCCCAAGCTACGAACACAGTCCTTTAGGGGAAGTGTGACCCCGTCCAGAACTGGAGAGCTTATCACCATTCCCGTACAGTGGACCCTTGTTATACGCTGGTGTTTGGTTCCAAGATCCCCCGTGTATAACAAAATCTGTGTATGCTCAAGTCCCATTACATATAATGACATAGCAAAATGGTGTCCCTTATTAAAAATGGAAAATCAAGGTAAATTTATACTTTTTTGGAACATTTTCCAACCGTGTATGCTTAAATCCGTATATAAAAAATCCGTGTATAAGAAGGGCCGACTGTATTAGGATTGCCTATAGCGAGTATCTCAGTTTCATTTGGATTCAATTTAAGTCTATTTTCCCTCATCCAATCCATTACTGACCTCAGACAGTCATTCAGAGGGGAGATTCCATCCTTGGTCACCGAAGCAGTCCGAGAATGGAGAAGCAAATTTGGGTGTCATCAGCGTACTGATAACACCCTGCCCCATGTCTCCGGATGATCTCACCCAGTGGCTTCATGTAAATGTTGAATAGCATTGGAGACAGTATTGCGCCTTGAGGGACACCCGATTTGAGCTCCCTCTTGACCGAACAACTGTCTCGAAGTGACACCATCTGGAACCTACCCAAGAGATAGGACCTGAACCACAGCAAAGCAGTGCTCCCAATTCCTAACCCTCTCAGGCGTTCCAGAAGGATACCATGGTCGATGGTATCAAAGGCCGCCGAGAGGTCCAAGAGCACCAACAGGGCCACACTTCCCCTGTCGATACACAGAAGGAGATCATCGACCAAGGTGACCATGGCGGTCTTGACTCCGTATCCCAACCTGAAGCCAGTTTGAAATGGATCAAGATAATCGGTGTCATCCAAGACTGCTTGGAGTTGGTTGGCAACTGCCCTCTCAATCACCTTGCTCAAAAAAGGAAGAAGAGATACCGGATGGTAGTTAGATTTCTCCAGGGGATCAAGGAATGGCTTTTTAAGAATAGGTTTAACCACAGCCAGTTTTAAACTGGCTGGAAAACTGCCTTCCCTGAGGGAGGCATTAATTATAGATCTTGACAAACTCATAGTTGCCTCCCCTCCCTGGATCGCCAGTCATGAAGGGCAGGGGTCAAGAGGGCAGGTGGTCTTTTTGACCTTAACAAGCAGCTTGCCTACGTCATCAGTACTCAAAGACTGAAACTGATTCAAATTAATCTCATTAACAGAGGAACACCAAAGTACTCACTCAGAAGTTGCGATGTGAGGTCAGGGTGGTCAGGGATGCCACCAACTTTGGGGGAAGGGTTGACCTACAGCACAAATATTTCTGTCTTCACAGCATCACAGTACAAGAGGCATGTGTGCTTCATTATGCCTATATGTACACATATCTGTACCAACAGCGGCATGAGACCCTTAGCCACTTCAAGATCTGGAACATTTATTTCAGTTGCACCATTGAGTACCTAGCCTGGAACACAGACTGGGCGGAAGGAAAGGGAGTGTGGGTCTGAGTGTTGGCTTCTACCAGAGAAAAGTGCTAACACTAATGAGATGAGTTGATCTAAGAACTCAAATGGGTTTATAAAGAGGAATTAAAAATAAGAGAATAAGCTTGTGATATCCTTAAGCGTACATGTTATGATTATTTGAAGTTAGTTTGACTTGATTAGGGTTAATCATTTCATGGGAAGAGTACTCAGTAAAGCAGTAATACACAGAAAGTCTCTCTCTCTCTCTCTCTCTCTCTCTCTCTCTCTCTCGGCCTCCTCTAGATTTGCAGATTTTCACTCAGCAGCATCCACCTGCTCCCCATCACGAGCCTCTCTGCTTACAGGACGCCTTGGCCTTCGCAATGGAGTGACCCACAATTTTGCTGTGACATCAGTGGGTGGCCTTCCATTGAATGAGACAACTTTAGCAGAAGTTATGAAGGAAGCTGGCTACCTCACTGCCATAATAGGTGATTAAACCTAGGGCTGTCAGAAAGCTAATCTGGTTCTATTTTTAGTTGTTTCTATGTCCATTCAATTAGAGTGCTGAAGGGAAGCTTGAGGGTGCTCCAAGATTCCACTTTGCCACTAGAGACCCAATTGGCATCAGAGGTACAGAAGGCCTTTTGCTAGCTTTGGCTGGTCCACACATTGTCAACAGACCTGGACAGTATTAGTTTGCCCATGGTGGTCCACACTGGTAAACCCACAGTTGCATTCTATAATATATTTTATGTGGGGCTGCCCTTGACATTTTCCCATTTACGTGAGGTGGGTTGTGGGTGGAGGGGGAACCCATTCTGCCAAGAAATGGCTGGAGGGGAAAGACATGTAATCCCTCCACCCCAAATCCTTGAGGCAATTATATCCCTGACAGAGAGTGGACTTTTCTTCCACTTCTTTTCAGTTTTGGCAGGCTGAGCATTTTTTTTCTTCCTGTTCAAGTGAATGGAATGGTTTTTCCATTTATTTGAATGGAGGCAGGCTACCCTGCCAGAGGGGGAGGCAGAGTAAAGAGAGATAATTAAGAAGAGACTGAGAGGTTGAGGAAAACAAAAGAGGAAGAAAGAAAGAGGGAACTCTGTGACACATAGGTAATCACAGAGAAAGGTGGTGCTTCCACCAGTTTTGTGATTGTCTGCTGCCCTCCACAGCTTCTAATTTGTGATGATGCCCAGAGTATTTGTATGCAAAATTCCAAATGTGCCTGCAACCTCCCAATGAGAATCTTTTGCTACAGACATGGAACAGAATGTTGGCCTGTTGATTCCAGACACTCTTGTTACAAGCATGTGAGATTATTTGGGAGCTTCTGCACAGCTACTGTAGTGTGTCTTGTTAGTCATGCATCAGTGATGGGAGAGGAATGTGCACTTTGCTTCAGAGAGACTGTAACAAAAGGGAGGCATAATTGTGCATTTTCCTTGGACAGTGCAGAAGCTTCTCCTTTGCTTCTTTAACAAGCCATGAAGCAATGATGTCTGGATGTTTCCTGCCTGGGTCCTTCCCTCTCCAGTTGGTCATGCTCTTGAGTGATGTTATCACAAGGCCCAAAAGAGAAAGTTTGACTTTTAACAGCTGTTAGAATGTGCCAAGTATAGTTACTTTCTACATTTTAAGACTTTGGCATTCACTAAAGCCAGTTAAGAACTTAAAGACTATTTTATTTTGTTGGAAAGGATCAGAATAGAGAGATGTAAAGTTACAGCCCTTTTCCTAGTCCCATTGGTTATCGTCCCACTTGGCTACAATAACAAGAATTTTTTTAGTTTTCTGTGGGTTTTTGGGCTATGTGGCCATGTTGTATAAGAAAATGGCCACATAGCCCAAAAAACCCACAAAAAACTATGGATGCCCGTCATGAAAGCCTCCAACTTCACATAAGAATTATTTTCTTTAGTAACCAGTATTGTATATGCTAGTATTGCTTTTTTGACAGTATCTCCAATTCCTCTGTTGCAGGCAAATGGCACTTGGGACATAATGGCCCTTATCATCCAAACTTCCGTGGTAAGGATCCCATCCTGCTTTTCCTGTGTTGGAATACAAAAAAAACGTGGTGTGGATGTAAGCCCTCCTCTCCCAGGGGTCTGAACTGTTCCTCTTGAGACTGAAAGTAGAAGCTCTTTTAAGACCCGAGAGCAGGTAGCTAGTGTCCAATAACCTTCTGCTAATGTGTTCCAGTGGTAGTTGGGATGGGCCAAAAAGGCATACATGATAGTTGGATATGAGCTGCCCTTCTTTCTTTCCACCATAAGACAAATGTTAAAAAAGTGTGTCTGAGGTGAGGACAATAGAAGCAAACCAATCTTTGTGCTTCTGACAGCCAGTCTCTAAGATTTTCACACAGCATCGTTATATCATTCCTTTATCGTCCCAAAGTGTAGTGGAATCGTCTTAACAGATAGACGATTCCAAAAGGTTTTCACATGAGGCTGTTAGTCTTCTTAAAATGTTGATATATAAGAATTCAGCAATAAATAATTACAAAACGATATCAAAACAGTTTCATTCACACACTGGACACAGCAATGATTTAAGAACAATTTAGCAACGATTTAAGAACACTAACAGCCTCATGTGAAAATCTTTTGGAATCATCTATCTGTTAAGACGATTCCACTACACTTTGGGATGATAAAGGAACGATATAACGATGCTGTGTGAAAATCTTCTCTGTTGGAACTGAGATTGAAGAAAGAGCTGATATTCCTGTCTACAAGAAAGTCCTGTGGCACCAAAGGATATTAGATTGGGGAACATGAATATACTGGAGCATTAGTGCAGTGAGCTCTCATCTTAGGCTCAACCTATATATTTTTGTCTGAATAAACCTTATTTCACATAAATAATGTAAGCCTTCAGGAACAATGTAAGCCTCCCATGACTTGCCTTTAAGCAGACTGAATCCCTGGTAATAACTGGTCAAAAATGGGATACATGTGTATAAATATATAAATGTAAGACAACCAAAAATGTTTTCTAAATACTTTAATAGTGGCTGTGGAATTCCTAATTCTTTGGTTCTAATTCTAGGCTTCGATTATTACTTCGGGATACCCTATAGCCATGATATGGGCTGCACTGACACCCCAGGCTATAACTTACCTCCTTGTCCAGCTTGCCCATGGCACTCTACAAGAGGAAGGTAAGGCTTTCCTGATACACGCTTCTTTCCTTGAAGACAGACTTCTAATATCCTGAAGCTCAAGGATATTTCTCTTTAGTGAACTAATGTTCTAGAAAACCTCTTGCCTCTACCATGAATTCACTGCTCCCAATCCAGGGCTGTGGATATTCTTCTCCAAGAAGCTTCTCCCACTCTGGAGGAAGTGAACTTTTCAGTTTAGAGTGTGGCTCACTGGTTGTATCCCCTTTGTGCACAGAGAGATGTTCCTTTCACTGAAAACAATACAGAAGCTCTTTGGGCAGTATTGTTCTATTTGTTCATCAGAGCTGTCACATATGTAAGGAACCATGATTCCTAGTAATGACATAGTAATAGCAAGTCACAGTTTCCTAATGTATCTACCTTCCCTCACCCATTTCCACAAAACCTTATTTTCTTCTCTTTTCATAAGAATGTATAGAACACCTTTTTGCATCGAGGCAGGAGTATGTCTGATCTGATAACTGTATTTTCAACAGTTGGAACCACATTTATCTGTGAAACTCCATATTAGACCGAGATGGACAGCTATTGGGTCTCAGCATTAGAGAACTAGAGGTACAAGTGGGGGCCTCCAGCAAGTGGCGTGCTCCTGTTTCAGTGTTTAAGCCACCCACATCTTCTTCCAGAAAACTCCATTAGCAGCCTGCTTTTCTCTCACCTTTCCAAACAAATTACAGTTGTCTGTTGTCACCAAGATGTTTCCTTCTTATTGGGTATTTGGTTTTTTAAAATTTATTTGTTTGACCCCTAATGCCTCCCAAAGATCTCTCTACCAGTGGTGCCATCATGGCAGAAATCTGTAGTGAGTCTCTACACCCCAGAGAGAGCAGAAAAGTCCCAAATGAACATTACCACCATACAGAGAACCCCACCCCTAAGACCTGGGTTTCATTTCTTCATGAGTTTCCTGAAGCCTACTGATGTGTGTGTGGTGCTGTTTTTCTACATAAGAATCCATATTTGAGACAGTATTCATTAACAGCATATAGAAGAGATGGGGAACCTCTAGTCTAGTTCTAATACGGCCTGCAGAGCTCCCCAGAATGGTCCAGGAAGCATTATAGGATGAAATGAACTCCTTTTCTGGCCATCCTCCCCACTCTTTCCTAGCTCAGTCACTAGGGGGAGATTACAGGTTGGAAAGAGAGGTACCCAACTGAGCTGTGTGCTGCAGGACCTTGCTTGCCCGATGGTCGCCCTAATGGTGAGGAATGGTGGAGGCCACATAATTCCCATCCCTGTGTTAGAATAATTTAAGGTACTGACTGTTGTAATACCTTATGATAGTGAATACAACCTTCTTGTTGGGTGAACGACTTTCTTTTGTCTGTCCAGGCTCTATCACAATTGACCTTCACTGATGATCCTGATTTCTAGTTGTGTGCATGAGTATATTATACACTTTGCACACTGTTCATAATTTGATAAACAACTTCTTCCTTTTTTGTATAAACTTAACTTCCTTGTGTATATACCAGTGAAAGAAAAACCTGATTGATTTTTCAAGATATATTCTGTTTTATTGTTGTTGTTGTTGTTGTTGTTATTAAACTTTATTTATATAGCACTGTAAATTTTAATCTCCCAATGCATTTTCATGACCCAATAGTTGTCACCCAGTTAGTCTGACATCAGCACCAGGAAAGATTCTAGAGCAACTCATTAAACAGAGTCTGTGAGTATTTAGAAGACAATGCCATAATCACAAATCATTGACATGGGTTTCTGAGAAACAAGTCATGCCAGACTAATCTGATCTCCTTTTTTGATAAAATTACAACTTGGTAGATGAAGGGAATGCTGTAGATATAGCATATCTTGATTTCACTAAGGCCTTTGACAAGGTCCCCCATGATATTCTTTCTAACAAGCTAGTCAAATGTGGGCTAGGCAATGTAACAGGTGGTTGACTGGCTGAACCCAAAGGGTGCTCAAGTAATAGCTCCTGTTCATCCTAGAGAGAAGTTACTAATGGGGTCCCACAGGGTTCTGTCCTGGCCCAGTGCTATTCAACATCTTTATCAATGACTTGGATGAAAAGTAGAGGGCATGCTTATCAAATTTGCATATGACACCAAATTAGGAGTAGTAGCTAATACCCCAGGATCAAAATTCAAAATTAACTCTTCCAACTATATAATTCTTTAAAGGATATTTTATCATTTCCCCTCCAGCAAACAGCAGAAAGACTGTTATCCTGAGATTGCACTTCCACTTTTTGAAAATCTCATAATTGTTGAACAGCCTGTGAACCTCAACAGCCTGGCTGCAAAGTATACGGAGAAAGCAATTCAGTTCATTGATCATGCAAGGTAAAGGTAGGCAGTAGCCTTCTTTTGGTGTCACACTAAATTATGGTTTACACAAATGAGTCTCACGAATTTTGAACTTGTGTGCTCCCTTCTCTGTTGTATAGGTGTGGGAAGGAGATTGAAAGGTTTTACTTTTATTAAGTAAAAGTGCATTGGACCACTTCGTACCTAAGGATAAAGCATGGTTAAGCCCTACATGGGTTAGTGTCAGACCAAGGGAAGCACCAGACTCAATATACTCTTGTCTCTCTTCTTTTTCTCCTTCAGAGAGATATTCAGAGAGATATTCTAACATAACCTTCTTCTCTTCTTGTGTGGCCAAAGGTTTTGTAGAGTCACTTTCTGCAAAATGGCTTATTGCCATTAAATAGGAAGCACTGTGATTAAAGCAAGTCCTGTCAAGTTACTAATCAATGCATGTTTTGAAGCTGTTTTTTAAAAAAAGGTTCAGAGTATGTGTAAGGCATTCTTGAAATATTTTAGGATGTACACATAATATCCTTTAAGTGTATGGATCCAAATGTGATCAATGAATGCCCCAAATATGTTTGCTAGAAATGTGTATCTGTACAAGCTCAGTTGTTAGGGAATTAGGATTGGCTGGTTATGTACATTATTAGAAATGTAAGGCTGCTTCTAAAAACAGCAGTCCCATGTCAGGTTACTCCTCATCCCTCTGTAATAGTTGGATTCCCTTCTTATATTGACTTCATCATATTGTGTTGTACATATTAGCAGGTGCAGGGTGCTGCTCATGTAATATGGGATCATAAGGTTAATTGACTTTGATAAAGAGTTTAAATTTTGGGGGGCAATTCTGTGGTTCTGATAAAGCTTCTAGAGGGGGAAAAACAGCTGCAATTGACAAACTAAGGCTGCAGTCCAACATCCACTGAGCCTAGTGTAGATATCTGCATGTGGAGATACACTGCACCAGCATTACACAACCCCCTACAGAATACCAATGTTGCACAATGTTGTGTGTGAATGACTGATTACTGTTGTGCAGTGTACAATTCACAAAGACAATGCTCAACTGTACTGCACTGTTCATAAACACAATGTGCAAGATTACTGTATGTGTAACTCTGCTTCTACAGCTCTCTAAAGAATAAATATGTTGCACTATGGCAAATAATTTGCCATGCATGTGTAGTGCACATATATTATAACAGTATCCTACCAAAAAGGCTGCCCTTATGTGAAAAGTGAATGACTGTCCAACTTTTGCGACTTAAACCAAGTGCACCCCACTAGTTACAGATGGCAATCCAAGAGTAGTTTTGCCTTGCTGTGGGTCAAGGGGACAGTTTTCTGCATGGACAGCCAACAATACTAAAGAATGAAAAAAAATTGAAAGTGACAAGACATCTACGTATAGCTTTGATGGGAAAATGCTATTGTTTGATGTTAGCACAGGAGGGATGTCTAACCTATGTAAGGTTAAAAACAAGTAAATTGCCTGTCTTTGAGGCTTCAAGAAGAAGAAATTAACGCTCCTCCTTTTTGCCAGAAAAAGGGCAGTCTGGGAAAGGATGTATGAGTGAAGTGTTGGGGACCATAAATTCAGCATTACCGAGGGTGACATGGCCCCAGGGCCACACTCTATTACAGAGCCATGTCTATTTTGTGTAAGGAGATCAGTAGCTCTGAACAGTATCTCTCAAGAGCCAGCATTGTAACCTTGCTGTCAAGTTTTCCTCTGTCGACTGTAGGCAGCATGTGGCTCTTTAGCTTATTGAGCTGCTGGGGTAAATCTCTATATCAGACAGCCACAGTGAATCATTTTAAATGAATGCATAGCAATAATTTCATAAGAAAAGAGAAGCAGCCATAATCCTCTTTCTGCACCAGGAAAAAGTGTGATAATCATAATGAATGCATATTCAATTTATCTTTGGTCACTTGTGGACCATACACTGTAGCTCACAGTTGGGAGTCATATAGCCAGATATCACTGGACTCCAAGTTCCATCAGCCTTAACCTATATTGACAGTGAGTGGCAAGTGATACACTATACTGAGAGCTGCATGATTAGTTCATACGCCTGTTCTAGATGAAGGATGGGAATGCACAGTAACAGAGATTTCTCCACTTACATTTTATAGCTTTGGATTGTAATGTGCATGGCAGATAACATCACAGGTTTTGAAATAGGCTCCAAAATAATGATGAGGGACAGGTCAAGGACAAGACAGGAGTCACTCCGGAATGGCTGCGTATATATAACACACATAGATGATTTTTTTTTTTAAATCACTGTGCTAGAACTGAATCTAACCAGCATCAACATCTGGATGTCTGCCTATGACCATTGAGAAATTGCAAATGGTATGCACGATTTGTACTGTTATTTTTGAACCATTTGTACCCATGTGAGATCAAGGTGCACACTACTGAGTGTAGGGTTAATAAAAAACTCCCCCTTTTAACTAATTGCAGGGTTTCTTTTTTAATTGGATATCAGAAGCAGATTGATCCGGTTAATCTCTGACGCAAGTCAGTGAAGTTAATCCAGGAAGCAGTTCATTCAAGCATGTTGTTATCTTAAAGTAGTTTAATAATTTAATATTTATTTTAATTTTGCCTGGGCTTGTTTTGTTCCTAGGCTTGTAGTGAACACTGAGTTTTTGAGGCCTATCTGTGTGTTTTTAAATTAGATATGTTGATAACTTCTTCATGATCTCATTAGGTGAGGGCAGGGGACAGATGGAATGGAGAATACAAAAAGGTACTCTAATCTGGAGTTATTTATTAAATCTTCAAGACTGATGAAGGTCCAAAACACAGTGCAGAAATAATCCGGTTTGGGACCACTCTAATTGCCTTGGCTCAATGCTAGGGAATTCTGGGAACTGTAATTATGTGAGCTATTTAGCCTTCTCTGTCAGAGCGCTCTGGAGCGATAGTAAACTGCAATTCCCAGGATTCTCTAGTATTGAGCCCGGGCAGTTAAAATGGTCTCAAACTGGATTATTTCTGCTGCGTGCTTTGGACCTAAATCTTTCATGTAATGTTCCTTTTAATGAAGGTATGGAAGGTAATCAAAGTTCATAGCTGAAGAGAAATGAAGCAAATCCCATTCTTGAGGCTAAATGAAAAGTACAAAACCTAACCATTTCCCCATAAATATTGCAAAGAATCTGTAATGCTATAGCTGGAATAATATACAGTTCTCTGAAATGGTTTCTTCAGTTTTTACATACAGCTCAGGAACCTCAGGATGATCCCCAGATACAGCCATAAAATTTATACCATACAAAAATTAACTAACAATAGAATTAAAAGGAGTAGAAAGCATGACTTTATAAATGAATAAATAAATAGGACAGGACATTCTGAAAGCACCTCCACCCCTAAACAATCAGCCTCTCTAGCAGCCTCATTAGCTGCCAGTGTTGTCCATAATTCTGTAAAAAATGTGTAGTTTTCATTTATCTGGTCTCAAACAACTGATTTCTTTCAGTAGACCCTGAACCAGTGCTGGGCAATTGCAGTGGTTGTGGGGGCCTATTTTTTTGCCTGTGAGACCCTTTGGGAATGGGACCCAGAGCCATCAGGATGCCAAGCAAACAACCCAGAAAAGCTTGGAAATCCACTTATGATTTTGGAAAGTTGGTATACTGTGCAAGGATACTCTACAAACTAATTAAAAGGGGAATTGATGTTCCCAAAAATTTCCAGGAGGGGCAATTTCTCATTTCGGTAGTCCAGAAGAATGGGCCCAGGGAATCTGGAAGTCTTGAAGACCAGCAAAATAAGCCTTGGGGGGAACATGCAGCCCCAGAAATGCACTTTGCTGATTCTGTCTTAACAGCACAACTGACATTTCCCCTTCGTTTTGTCCAAGTCATTGTGATTGTTAGACAAAAGCCATTTCAGCACTTTTGTTGGTTGTTATTTTGTGAATTTAGATTCAGTGGAATGTAGTTAAATTGTCCTGTACAAATCAACCAATGGAAAACTCCCCAGGCTTCAATATCTAAAATTTCTTTAGTATTAAAACTACATTTGGTTCCGCAAAAAAAATGGACATTATACCTCCCTAGAAAGATTTTGCCTACTTCAGTTAAATGCTGCTGATGTAATGCAGACAAAACTTCCCTGTCTCATATGATGTAGGCATGTTTTGGTTCGACATGTTATAATTTATCAACTTGGTATTGACATTTATCATCACATATGTTTTTAAAATTACAGTCACCCCTTCAAGTCCAAGGACTTGAAAATCTGCAGATGGGTGACCGCCATTGACCCTAATGGGGTGCGCGCCCATGGCGTGTGCCCTGCATGCACACTCCCAATTCAAGCCTAAGAGGCTTGAATATGCGCGAGTTTTGGAATTTAACTGATGGTCAGCATGTGAATTTAACTGATGCTCAGTATGGATCCTGCTTGCTTTTTCTGTTGCTAAAACCTATACTCTGTTACCGAGTTTGGTTTTATATCAATTTTGGGTGCCAAGCGATCAAAAATCATGATCCCTGACTGACCCCATCGCAAGCTGCCATTACCCTAACAGCGAGCTGACCACGTAGCCAGCAAGCTTGGCTGGACTTGGTCATAGGAAAAGGTAGATTTAAACCTTAAGAAACCAGTTCTGGGAGTTGCCCTACAAGTTTCGCAGACAGCCCCAAAGAGAAGAGGACAAAGAAGTAGCCTCTCTCTTAATGAGCGAGTGATTGTATTAAACAACTCTGCTGTCTAAGCTTTTGTCCTCCCCTGAAAGGTGTCAGACCAATCCTTTGTGTAACTTTAGACTTAGACAAAAGATAGCCATCAAGACCTTTGTTCACCAGGCAGCCATAGCCTGAGGATATGTTTCGCAGTATAAATAGGACCGAGATTTCTGCCCTCATTGGGCTTGTGGAGCTGAAGTTCCAAACCTCAAAACCTTGCTTGCTGAGCTGCTGCTCCAGGCTTGAGTTCTCCGAGCCTTGGACTCCGCTGAAATCACTTGAGCTAAGCCAATGCTCACTGTCTCTCTCGGGCCTCTAAGTTAGCTTTGCCCACTGGAACTCAGCTCCTAGCCACCACGGTCACCGCTTACTTTTGTCGTTCTCCACGGCCATGTCTCACCATCCTCCATCACTCACATCCGTCGCTTTGGAAAAGACTCCTAAGGTAATTATTTCAACGGTGCCTCTATCCTTTCTCCTTTACTCCCAAACTCTCCCCCTCCCTTGCTTTAGCATTGAGTGTGTGTGTGTGTGTGTGTGTGTGTGATCCCTTTTCTTGTGTGGCTTTAATAAATGTTTATATTTTAATTGCAACTCATTGGCATTGGAGTCTCTGTTTCTTGGGGTTGGACTAGATGACCTCTGGTATACACATAGGGACACGATAAGCTGCATGCATTGTTAGGACACGCCTCTCATAAAGTTGAGCTAATTAAATTCCCCTAATTCGATCCTTCCTAACATTTTGGTGGAGAAAGCTTGGGCAGTATTGGTCTCCCGAAATCTAGACTTTCCAGCCTGCGCAACTGGACGGACTAGATCTCGGAACATAGGAGCAGTCACCAAAATCCACCCCAGAGACTCAGATGAGATAGGCGTGTGTGTGTGTTTTCTTGTCTGCTTGGCCATAAGGGCATCTATCGTGGGTGGGATCCACTTTTCCTTCTTGTTTCCACTATCTTTGGTTGGGAGAAAAGAGGCAGCCTTCCTTCCCCGAATTTCCCCTTCACATCCCACATCAGTGCAGTAACACAGACCCCTTGTTAGTGCTGAGGTAGGCAAAGGAAGGGAGATGTCCCACCAGAGGCTGTAAATCCTAGACGCAAGGAGGGTACGCTGGACGGGCGATCGGTTCCCATAGGTTCCAGCAGGGCAGTGGTCCCACATACTGGGTGGTTGATTCCCGAAGAGATTTGTTGGAAAACTCAAGGCAAGGATCTAGCTGAGGTCCAAAGGGAGAGTGTCTGCTAAGGTTACTATCAGGGGAGGTCAACCCGATAGGACGGCCACACTTGAACTTCCCAGTGAACAGGTTAGTGGAACTAACCTGATTCTTGAACCTGGGTCTAGCGGCATCTGACACGTGGCGCTATCCATGGTAGCGACCTGGTATTTGTCGTGACAGTGAGCGGTGGAGGTACTGGCTCCGACCCACGAGTTAACGGGTGGTTGGTCCCATAGGTCAGGTATCGGCAGGCGGTTGGTTCCCATAGGCCGAGAAATAGACGTAGTCAACGGGCGGTTGGTCCCACAGATTGGCTACAGGGGCGAGGTGGTCCCAAGTGTTAGTTTTGAGTGTAGTTGAAAGAGAGAGAGAGGAGAAAATGGAGATAGTGAGCTTTTGGAAGGAGGAAAAAGCTCAGCACAGGCTAAAGAACTGGAACTCAGCTCCTAGCCACCGCGGTCACCGCTTGCTTTCCCCGTTCTCCGTGGCCGTGTCTCACCATCCTCCATCACTCACATCCATTGCTTTGGAGAAGACTCCTAAGGTAATTATTTCAACGGTGCCTCTATCCTTTCTCCTTTATTCCCAAACTCTCCCCCTCCCTTGCTTTAACATTGAATGTATGTGTGTGTATGTGTGATCCCTTTTGTTGTGTGGCTTTAATAAATGTTTATATTTTAATTGCAACTCATTGGCATTGGAGTCTCTGTTCCTTGGGGTTGGACTAGATGACCTCTGGTATACACATAGGGACCTGATCCTCTGCATGCGTTGTTAGGACACACCTCTTGTAAATTTGAGCTAATTAAATTCCCCTAATTTGATCCTTCCTAACAACTCCAAGATGGGAATGCTAAACATTCACCATCTATTTTTCAGTGGGCAGAGGAGCTCACTACTGTAGCTACTCATGAATGTGCATTTAATAATTCTGAGCTACAAGAAAAAGTGTTTTTGAAAATAATTCAACTTATATTAAGGTTTATGCTTTACCCATGCTTATATCTAATATCCAGTGAATAAATAAACAAATTGAATTTCTTTGTGTGCAAAAAGAAGTACTTAATTTTTTAAAAGCTGATGTTCGGTTAGTGAATGCTTTGATTTGGCTGTTTGGCAGCACTATGGGGGATTTTCTTTTAAGAAGTAAGTCACCAAATGAATAAATAAATACATCTGCAACCATGCTGAAAGTTTGCCTGACTCAGTAGTTCATCAAATTAAGGATATGGAGAGCAATACTAAGAATTACTAAGTTTTGTAGTTGATATAGGAAAAGGAAGGAAATTAAGGGTATAAATGGCTGTTTTTTATGTATACAGTGATAGTCGGAAGACTTGAGACAGTGAATGGGATTCTTATAGATATATTTCATGAAAGGTGGTGTGTATAGCCTTGGGAATCATGAGGCAAATCTATGTTTGTTTAAGTTCCATGAGCATATGTGCACACAACTACGCAAACGCACACGCATTTGTAATCTTGTTCTTCCTCATTAGTAGGCATCCCTTCCTTTGGAGGGCCCTAAGGAAGAGCAGGCCTTGTTTGAGTGGATAAATATAGCTGTAAACAAGAAAACAGGATGTGTTCTCTGGTTGTTTAAAAATAAACTAACTTGGACGATAACAAACTCCCCCCCCACCCCTTTTAATAACATTGCTCTTCTTGACAGCATGGCTTTCCTCCTTAGTGAGATTCTCTTGTGTGGGAATGCTAAAGCCATCTGGAATTCTCAAAATTACTCTTCTCTATACATAGTTTGTTTTATAGTTCATGTTAAGTTGTCTTTTAAAATGGAAAAGGAGCTACCAACATGTATGTTCTTGTATAACAATCTGCTATGGAATACAAGTTTATTTTGACTGCTGGTTTACACATGGCATGGGTTTGGGTTTCCTTAAGGGCTGCTTAAAGATGCCCCAGGGTGATCTTTACTGCCACCAACGTGTCCCCCATCCTTTCGTGTACGTGGACAAGCCTTCTCCCAGAAACCCAAGCATGGAAAATAGGGGTAATCCCCCCAACCATCCAAAATAAAACCGAAAGTTATTCTAGTTTCATTGTGGTGGTGTGGAACTGATTTTGAGTGACATTTCTGTGCATGGCACCCCTTGCAGAGTATTATCACCTACACTTATTCTAGTTGTTCCTTTGTAGGGGAAATGAAATATGCTTATCCATATACTTTGTATCAATGTTGATGTTTTTGACTGTGTTTATAATTTAATACAACACAAAAATATATAAAATGGACATTATGGATAGTATAAATGGAATTTCACAGCCCACAGCCAGGGCTTGTAGATTCTTTTTATACAACATTGCCAAAATCCGACCATATCTCTCCGCCTCTACTGCCAAGATCCTGGTCCATGCCCTTGTGGTCTCACGACTTGATTACTGTAACGTCCTCCTGGCTGGGCTTCCTCTTTCTCACCTCCGTCCTTTAATCTCTGTCCAGCATTCAGCTGCACGCATTATCACATCCGCCCACCGCTGTGACCATATCTCTCCTGTGTTGGCATCCCTTCACTGGCTCCCCCTCCCTTTCCGTATTCAGTATAAGCTCCTGCTGTCTACGTTAAAGCCCTCCATGGGTTGGCCCCTCCTTACTTATCAGACCTTATTTCTCCTCACCTTCCCACTTGGGCCCTCCGCTCTGGTAGTCAAGGTCGGCTATCTCTGCCCAGGATTTCCTCTGCCCCATCTCAGATTTGCCCCTTTTAATTTTCTGCCCCTCACTCCTGGAACCTTCTTCCCCCGCAAGCAAGGGCCATCCCTTCTTTAACCAGCTTCAAAACAGAATTAAAGACCATCCTGTTCAGAGAAGCGTTCCCAGGCATTGCATGATTATCATTTGCTATGTGATGTTCTTTTGTTCCCTGTTTTATTGAACCATTTCCTGTATTGCTATGTATTTTATATGTATTATCCTATTATCTCTTAGATTGTACGCCATAGGCAGGCTTTCTCTTATATATTTATTGTTTATGTACAGCGCTGTGCAAATCTACAGTTCTATATAAATAATAATAATAATAATAATAATAATAATAATAATAATAATAATAATAATCATCATCATCATCTCCTCCTTCAGCCCTCTTCCTTGCCAATTTTGTTCCTAGTTCCCTTGCTTTTCCCACTCTTCATTTCTTTTCCCAGCTTATTCCAAGTTCTGGGAGAAGCAAGGAAGGAGGGACGGAATTAGATTTTCCTGGCTGTCAAGTGGTAATGCAGAGTATAAGAAGGAAGTAATGGTGGCTAAATTCCAAATAGGTTAGAAAAGTTTTTTAAAAAACAGATTTCTTGAGTTTTCTTGCTTTTGATTGTGTTTATTTCCTCTTACCTTTGTGGTCTAGACTAGCACTTTTTCAAGTTTGCCATCACTCTTACAGAATGACACAGACTGGCCTTGGTAAGTGATGGAAGTGAGTAAAGTCGAAATTTCAGAGCAAACATTGAATCTTTTTGTACATCTCTACCTACTTACCTACCTACCTACCTAATTTGTATACCAGTCTTCAGTCTAAAAGCCTCCCAGAGTGGTTTTCAAATTATTATTTTGACAGTTCTCTGCCGTCAGGCTTACAATCTACTGGACTCATTATGAATCTTTACATGATTTGTTGTGGTTGTGGCATGCCCTCAAGTCATTTCCGACTGACGATGACCTTAAGGAGAACCTTTTTAAACAGAGGCTGGGTGGCCATCTTTCATTGTATCTTCCTGAATGACCCTTGTGGTCTCTTCCAACTCTATGATTCTATTATTGATAATAGTGTTTGCTTGACAATGTTTGGTCAGAGTGGGTTTGCCTTTGCCTTCTTCTGAGGCTGAGAAAGTGTGCCTTGCCCAAGGTAACCCAATGGGCTTCCATGGCTGAGCAAAGATTTGAACCCTGATCTCAAGTCTTAATGCAACACTCAAACTTGCACTGGCTCTTCTTTACATAAAGCCATCTTTCTAATACATTTTAATTGACCAAAACTTCAGTCTCCCCTTTCCTCTGCAGCCCTCTGTCTCCCCCCAAATCTACTCTAGGAAATCTCCTGGCTCCAGTTTTCAGGGAAGTGAGAGGTTTACTGCGGGGAAGGGAAGGAAATTCTGTCAAGATGCAGCACCATCGTGATGTTGGAGTAAATCCCTAACTAATAAAAGCAGGAGCAAACACAAATATGGGAACCATTCAGCACTCCCTGGCAGAACTCATACTTTATAGGGCTAAGGTGACACTGTTGGAAAAGTCCCTTTCTTAATATCCTGGTACCTACCCAAGAGTCAATAATGAGTTATAATGGTGATAGAATGCTGCTTCATATGTTCATATCAGGCATTATCAAAATGTAGCTCCAGGGCTTCATGTGTCTCCCCCGTCCCCGCAGACTATTTTTGAGGCACTCTGCTTGGATGACAATTCTGAAGACCAGGGTTCAAATTCCTGCTTAGCCATAGAAACCTACTGGGAGACCTTGGGCAAATCATGCTCTCTCAACCCCAGAGAAAGGCAAAGGCACCCCCCCCCCCCCCTTCAACAAACCTTGCCAATAAAATCCCATGACAGAGTTGCCACAAGTTGGAAATGACATAAAGGCACATAGCAACAACAGCAGTTGTTCCAGTCTTCCAACTGTCCTTTTCCAAGACAGAAAAAAAGAAGATGACTTGGCTCTCCTGGAGATTTCCACAAGAGGCAGTTCCCCTTTTAAGTTGTTTGAAGGAACATCCCCCTACCCAATTTAACATGAAAACATCATTTTGTTTCTTGGACATCAGGGTTTTGTGCATTTGTGTTTATGTATGTGCGTGCATGTGTTTATTTTTGTTTTGGCAGTGTTAGCAGTCCATGAGATCCCCAAAGGGTCTCAGAAGCAGAAAATAGGCCCACTGGCCCCACTCCTGTTGCCCACCACTTATTTATATGTTCAGCTGATACCCTCTTGCCTCATAGCAAAGGCTTCTTCCATCCATGGTTCACAGAAGTCACTGTTTGCTACTAGTCCTGGACGAGAGAGTGATTGTAGCAGTGACATTTGCTAGGTTTTTAAACATCTGTTTCTTCATAGAGCCAAAATCTAACATAAAACCCAATCCATCAAGCAGTGATACCTTTATTGGCCAACTGAAATGCACAATATACTTGTTGCAAGCTTTCAAAGCTCCACTGGCTTCTTCATCAGGCAAGATGTTACAAACCAAACTGGAGAAAAATTAGAGATGTTAGTAAGATGCCTGCATTTTGTTGTTTCTGTTCTTAGTTAAGATGGTGGGGGGTATCTTTAGCACACTGGCTCTATAGCTCTATAAGAACAGCTAATTAGAATAGTTTCAAGATTGCAACAATAAATATGCCAATCAAATTTGGCTACTATGTAATAATTGTGTATTAACTAACTGCAAAGGGAGAGTACAAATGTTCAAGTCAAATGCCAACAGCAGGCAAATTCAGCCCTAGATATGAATAAAGGCCAATGGTTTGTTTTACCAACACCACTCATCCTTGTGAACATAGAGTACTTAAGAGGTTTTTAGTAAATGTGATACAGGACCTGTTCATTTGGAAGAATAACAATGATCTTTGGTACTACTCACCTGTATGACATCTGTGGAGCATTGCCACAAAATCATAAGACATTTCCATTGTGAACAGGAATGAGTGAGCAACAGACCTGCACATTCTGTGTAATACACCCTTCCCATAACATATATCTGTTGTTTGATATTTGTACAATCTTTTTGTTTTATATTGTGACAACCTGTGGTTATAAGCAATTGAAACTGAACTGAATAATGTATTGCAGACTAAACAAATAGAAACCTAGTATTAACTCTTTCTCCTGAAGGGACTAACAGATCAACATTTCAGAATCATAGCCTCATTAAAGCATGCAATATCCTCATGGGGGCATTTTTAATTGCGTCTTCACCAGGATTTTGCATGGTGTGTATGGCGACAAGGCATATATAATGCCTCTATTGAATCCATTCAAATGAGCAAATGATAGGTGAATGTCAGAGTTATCCAAATATGTAATTATGACAGCCACCTGTCTTTTAAACTTTTGCCATCATTTCCCACCTGTCTGCTCCTCTGCAAAGCCAAACCCTTCTTTAATCTTTTAGCACAGACTGAAGAAATGGCACATAACAGGGAATGAAGGTATTATTGGCTTCTACACTTACAAAAATCTCTCTCGGATGCAAAGTGGCAATCAGCTCAACAACTGCATTTGATTTTAGCATTTGCAGCCTATGGGGAGGAGGGGGCCTGGGAGTGCAGTTGCTCATTCCTGTTATAAATAGAGAATCAGATTTTCTGTTGACACTTCATAGGGTTGTTCTGTTTACCTTCTCTTCCTTGTTGCTAAGTATTGCCTCAGTGGTCTGAGGCCTGGTCCACAACACCAGTCCCCACCCTTGCCTGAGGGACTGACTCAAAAGAGAGCTGACAGGGGCCATTTCCTCTCCTGCAGTTTAGTTCCTAATCTCATTCACTTTCATTTCACTGAAGTGACAGGCAAGATACAGCTTTCCTGGGTACCACTGCTGCTTGTCTCTTGTGCAACGAGTCAAAGCATAGTTCCTTCCTCTGCAATATCCTTGTAAAAAAGGGCCTTGAGCCAGTCCCACATCTCCAAGTCATTTCATGTCATTTTCTGTAACTCTGCTCATTGGGTTTCCTGAAAACATGCAGGGTAGCTGTGTTGGCCATTTAGTAAATTCAAACAAAAATCCACCAAGCAGTGATGCATTTATTGACCAACTAATATAGCCATAACCCATCTTTTTAATTTTTTCATTTGACGATGGGTGATGAGTGGTCTCATTCTCTTTATAGAGCCTCCTCATTTGTTTCTCAGAAACCAGGGAAACGTCCTGATCTGCCCCTGTGACCCTGCTTGTTCAATCCAGCTGTGTTTGTCTCTTCGAACATGAGGGTGAGGACCAGGGCGGTTCTGTACAGCATCACTTTCCCATGACATAGGATTGTCTTTTCCAAAAGGAAAAACAAAACGAAAAATTTAAACACCAAGTATTAGAATGAATTATTTGTCCTCAGATGGAATTCTTCTGGGCCACAGTTTTAATCCTTTATGGATGGATTCTTCATCACTAAATACCTCTTTACAGAGTGTGCTTTTTTTTTAAAGCCTACATGCCGATCTCCAGGTCATTTTCTTTATATATATTCCACTGGAAGTTAGTAAGAATCCAGTTCCTGATATAATGTCTGCCTCTTTGCTATTGTTTAACTCAGTCATTGTGTATGTCCTACTAGAACAGCTACTGTGCAGTTTTCCCTTGCAGAGAATATGCTCTGCCCTGCTTGATATACAGAGGCTCTAGGCTTCTCTGCGTAAGAACAAATACTGTCATTCTGAATCCTGAACCCAGGATCTCCTCTGCCCCATCCCAGATCCGTCCCTTCTCTCTTGCTGCCCCTCATTCCTGGAACCTTCTTCCTCTGCATGCACGGCTCATCACTTCCCTAACCAGCTTTAAGGCTGAGCTGAAAACCATATTGTTTAGGGAAGCGTTCTCAGGGAATTTGTGATTGTCATCTGGCTGTCCGACAATATTTGATGTGATGTGATTTGTTTGATATTTGATGTTTTTAATTTGTTTTTTGTTTTTTATATGGTAATTTTATCTATTCCTCTTTTAATTGTTATTATTTTAGAATGTACGCCTTGGCCAGGCTTTTATATTCTCTTTAATTTTACCGACTTTGTACAGCGCTGTGTATAATTACAGCGCTTTAGAAGTTTAATAATAATAATAATAATAATAATAATAAATGAATCCATCTACAACATTCAGTAAAAAAAAAACACACCACGTAGTGCTAGGATGGGGTGACTTCAGATAAGCATTAGTGTGCTGTGAGAAATAAACTAATTCAATACTTCACTGGCATACTGGAAGCTTTTGTTTAGCATTTTATATCCGGGTGGAACAATTTTTGCCCTCCAGATGTTGTTGGGCTGCAGACAGAACAGGTAGTGGTAGGGCTGGTGGGAGTTGCAATCCAACATTCTTCTGTTCTGTGTGGACAGGCCAATTCTACTGTGATTCTGCTTCAAGTATGATTGAGCCCATTATACTGTATGCCAAAATGACCTGCCTTTTAAAGAAGGGCAGCCATTACATCTCTGGCCACTGCTCTGGATATGCCTTCTGCCTCTTGTTTTGTGTGTAAGGGTGAATGTTTTCATGTTGGTTATAATGGTATGTGGAAGGCATCCATAACTGAGCAACCTCTTAAAAGTGATTTTCCAAGGTCTGCCATTTGAGTGCAAAAGTGGATTATTGTGCCTCCAATTTAAGTTCAGAAATGTTACCAGGAACTTATGAAATCCTGGTGTACTTCACTTCTGTAAACAGAGCCTCTGCCCTGTCTGTGGCAGACTCCTTCCTCCATAAACTTACTAGGGAACAGCACTATGAGCGGTTAACACTGGTGCTGAAATGAGTGGCGTTGAACCAGTTTCTGAGAACTGCTGCCATCTTAATGCCATGCTAAAGTATTTGTCCTATGACATAATGTCTAAGTGCTAGACACTCCTCCCCTGTTTTTTGGTTGTTGTTGTTGTTGTTGTTGTTGCAGTGTCTTGTGTTAGATTAAAGGAGTGTCACTGTCAACATGGTGGGTTGTTATGATTTGCCTGAAGGTGCCAAGCCTGTTTATTTATTTTGTTTTGTTTTTTTCAAGGCAGAATCCAGTTAAATGTGCTACAACAGCGAATCTCCATTTCTGAAATGGAGGGGAGGGGAGAGGCTCCTAATCTCTGGGCATTTAAACAATATTCCTCAGAGGTCCTGTAGGATCCTTGAGTGATGGACAGCTCTTCTAGCACTTCTGATCTTTTCTTCCAGTGCACATTTACCAGAAAGTACCAGATATGTTATAGACAGGCGCGGTTTCATGGGACATGTCAACAGACATGGCCAGCAACCTATGTGAACTGACTGAGGCCTTAGAACTAGAGCTTGGAAAAATTACTTTTGGAGACCACAACATCCAGAATCTCCCAGCCAGTCAAGCTGTTTCTAGAGTATGCATCACATCAGAATTTCATGTGGAGAGGTCCTTGGTACGTAGAAGGACTAACAGACTGAATAATACAGTACTAGCCTGAATAATCAGGACCAGTGCAATTTTAGAGACTTAGGAAAGAGCAGAGGACAGGAATCAGAAGTGTTGAGATTTTTAGTCCAGTGTTGTGGCTAAGGTGAATGCAAATGCTTTTTCTCATGTAACAACAATAGTAGTAGACTATGGACAGGCATGTTGTCTCAATTATGACCAAGGCCTGCCTCCTCATTTTAATTAACCAATGTGCATCCTTTGTTTTTCTTCCAGCCAGAGTGGGCGACCCTTCTTCTTATACCTTGCCTTGGCTCATATGCACGTGCCTTTGTTTTTGTCTGAACCATTGTGGAATTTGTCTTGTCAAGATCCATATGGAGCCAACTTGAGAGAGATGGATGACCTGGTGGGGCAAATAAAGGACAAAGTTGATAGCACTGCAAAGGAAAGAACGTTCCTCTGGTTTACAGGTGAAACAGTCAAACCCAGCCATTGTAACAAAGATTGTTTAGATTGCTGATTTTAGTGGAAATGAGTGACATGGGGATCGATTGAAAGATCAAGTGCTAAAGTTATTAGTGAGAAAGAACTCATACAATTGTAGTATTTTAAGCAGTGAAAACTTTGAATTTGTGTACTGAATTTAGGAAAAAGGGAAATTAAATCAATAAATTTAATATTTCATGTGTTGTGCATGTGTATATGTGCACAGCATGATTATAAATATTATGCTATGCATTAATATAAAACCAACCAGATCCTGCTCAGAATGACAGCTTTCTCTCAAGCTCATGATCACTGTATGAGCTCTGTGTTAACACCCACTCTGTCTTCTCAACTCAACACACATATAGATTAAATTCATATATATTTCATCTTCTCTATAAACTGATATGGTCACCATGGAATAATCACAGCCTCTCAATCTAAATTATATCAGAAGTTTGTTCTAACAAAAATGAAGACAGGAGTGGAGAAAATCACATATAGCAATTTTAGCTCCAGGAAGTAAATGAAGCAGAATTACTCCATACATATAGTTGGAAAAACATGATTATCATAAAGAATTTAATGCATTCCAATGGTCTTGTAGGATGTTACATGGATTACAGTGTTGTTGGCATTTACTTGGGAGCACATTCTACTGAATTCAGTGGGATATACTTCTGAGTAGATATGTGCATGATAGCATTGTTAAGGTAAATGAATTGCTGCTTTATAAAAACTTCTCCCTCCCCACAGAATTCCCCTCACAAAGCTACATTCCCTCTCCCACCAAAATACCCACAAAATGCACACACTATTCCTCAACTGTCTTGTAGAGACGGAGAAACCTAGTAGCATCACAGACAATGGCACTCTTGAATCAGTTGTGTCATTTCAGTTAAGAGAGTGAACCTTGTCACCCGTGTCTAAATATTAAAACATAAATCCTCATTAAATAGGCACAGGATATTCAATTCCTAAATCCTCTGTTAATGAGGCCTCTTTCTTTTTAATTGCAGCAGCTGATTTGTCACTCATTAAAATCCAAGGGAAACTATTTCTTACTATTGTTTTACATCCGTTTGCTTAAGTTATTGGACTGGAAAGCTAACCTCCTTCCCTACTGGAAAAATGTACGTTTACCTCAAAGTTTCCTCCACTTTCTGGAGATTACTCTCTTTGGAATCTTTGTGCAGCCACATCAGTTTTCAGTCCTGATTAGACATTTGGGGGAAGTTGAATATGGCTATAGCAGCTCTTGTTCCTCTCTCCCCCATATCCAAACATTTGGGTACATTCATCATCACAACACACAGCCCATGCTTTTTACTCCATTCCTCTGGTGACACTGACAGCAGTATCAGAGAGAAGTTGCTGAGGGAAAGGACCCAAGCTGTGTGCTCCTTTGTCATTTCCAGTTCTGTCTGTTGTGAATCAAGTATCTTTTCCTGTCCTCCTTTCCTCCTAGGAGACAATGGCTCTTGGTCTGAGAAGTGCAAGTATGCAGGAAGTGTTGGCCCATACACTGGGATATGGCAAAGGAAAAGAGGTAACTGTTAGGTTTCGTTTGGCTGCTATGTAGTATGTCATGAGCAAGATCCATTTCCAATAATCTTCCTTTTCCAAATTCAAGCAAAAAGCTCAAAGGAAGTTAGGTGTTTCTTTTCCTCACTCTCTTTTAGTCTGACTCCTTTCTTGTCAGCAGCAAGATCAGGGGAATCTGATCTTCTAGACTCTATTACTGTATCTCTCCTATTATCTCTCACCATTGGTGTAGCTGGCTGGGATTAACAGGAGTTGCTGCAGGTTGCTGCGTGTTGCAATTAAACTCAGTTGTTACAGCCATGTTCCCAATGTTAATTAGGATGTAATCTTTAAAGCTCAGGTCAAAGAAGGTACTTTCTTACCTGCCCTTTCCTCCTCTTTCTCTATCTTATCTTAAAATATATGTTTATATGAAGAGATTGTTTATTACTAATTACCATGTCACCATAGAGACTTACATCAGTGAGTTGTTTCCAGAAGACAAGTGGTGTCAGTGAACAGTGTTTCTATTCATGCAGATCAGGACAGCCAATTCTTATCGATCCTTCCCCCTCTACAGCAGATCACTGTTCCAAATCTATTTTTGTTTTTTATGCTAAAAATTTGCTAGTCTTTAATGTATTACAAGATTTTTTGTAATCTGTTGGGAACTGCAACAGATTAACACAACCACCTTCTTGTAAAGTTTGAAAAGAGTTGCTTAGTGTAAGAAGAACTCTTTCCAAACAACTACTAATCTGATAAGGCAGAATTCTTTCTCCCCCTTAACACCCATTTCCCATAGTTTACTTTCACTTCTTGTTTTAAATGTTTCTATATTTTTAGTCAACATATAGCTCTTGTTTTGTTTCATTGCTACAGGTTTCATTAATAATAAGTACAGATATACAAATCTCCTCTGCACATTTGCTCAGGTATAAGGCACACTCATCAAGGCACTACCTTGCTATGCTGGTGGGATTATGTACTGTACTTCTGTAAGGCCTGAGGCTATGCTGATGGCAACAGTGCTGCTTGCAGGTCTCCCACGTCAGACAGTTTTTTTGCTGTGGAACCAGGCTAAATGCCAGAAAGCTACTGGACAATAGCAGTATTGGTGGTGGTGGGTGACACTGGTAGAGCATCTTTCAGAGACAACATCAGTGTCTCTGAGCAGTGTACAGAACATTCGTTAGTACTGCATAGTAAATCCTTTTTGAATGTCTTTTACCATAAAAACTCTATGATGAGACAATCCAAAATGAAAAAAGAGGTACAGTGGTGCCTCGGGTTACGAAATTAATTCGTTCCGCCATTCCTTTCGTAACCCGAAAATTTCGTAACTCGAAACACTTTTCCGTTAGCACTGGAAAGCCTATAGCTGCACTTTGCAGCATTTGAATTTCGCGCCGAAATGAATTTCGTAGCCCGAAAAATATTTCGTAACCCGAAACAGTTTTTGCCAATCCAACTTTTTCGTAACCCGATCATTTTGTATCCCGAGGCACCACTGTAGTAATGGACGATGACAGTCCCAGGCCAGATAGCACACAATGAGCAACTGAGATACAACAGAGCTAATAAAGCAACAGTATTCAAGCCAAAAGGATGTCCAGCTGTTGATGTGCTCAGAGGTTAAAGGAAAGTCTGAAGCTACACAATACATATTATAGGACAGTGATGGTGAACCTATAGCATGCGTGCCAGAGGTGGCACTCAGAGCCCTCTTTGTGGGCACATGTACCATCGTCCCAGCACAGAGTTTGCCAGAGTTTGTTACTAGAAAGCCAGAGGGACATGGCACTTTGCAATAAATAAGTGGATTTTGGGTTGCAGTTTGGGCACTCGGCCTCGAAAAGGTTCACCATCACTGTTATAGAAAAAAATACGGGAGCTCGCGCCCCCCCCCCCCCCCCCGATAGCCAACGATGAGCTGGCTAGTATCTGATTTTAATGTACATTTTAATCTGTTTGATTGTCTTTGTATATTGTATATTATATGTTTTTATGCTGTGCACCGCCCTGATTGGAAGAAGGGCGGTATACAAATAAAGCATTTATTATTATTTATTATTATGGAATGTCTGAAGCACGAATCAGGAGAAGCTAGTCATAGTAAAACAAGAAATGGAATGTATAAACATTGTAATACTCAGGATGATCAAATGAAAGTGGAAACTAATGGGACATTTTGAGTCAGATAATTATACAGTATTTTCTCAGGAAATGAAAATGTAAGAAATGGGATTCTATTTATAGTGAGGAGGCATGTAGCAAAAGCACTCAAAGAATATAATGCAAAGTCTAACCAAATAATATCGATAAGACTTCATCAAAAGCCCATCAGTATAACCATAATCTAACTTTATGCTCCAACTGCAGAGGTTTTAGAAGAACAAACTGAAAGATGCTATGCTGGAGTCCAGAAGAAACTGATCATACACTGAAACAGGATTTGCTGTTTATAACAGGCGATTGAAATGAAAAAGTAGGGGGAGGGGGAAACAGAATTGAAGATTGTAGGATCAAGAAATGAAACAGGAGAGCAACTCACTGAATTTTGTGATGCCAATACTTTATTTATTGCAAACACATTCAACAAGCAATTGAAAAAGTGATACTTGGAATCACCAAACAGCCAATATAGAAATCAAATAGACTACATCATTGGAAGCAAAAGACTGAAAAGCCCAATTCTTTCTGCAAAAATGAGACCAAGAACAGACTGTAGCACAGACCATAAACTGCTGATATCAAAAATTAGAGTAAAACTTAAGAAGAACACTAAACCAACCATTGAGAAGCGAGAAAATGAATTCAGGCTGTTAACCTTCCAGATTTCTGGAAAGTGTTTCTAAATAATAAAGAATTTATAAAAGTCCTTTTATCCAAAATACAACCTGAAGAACATTCCTGTAGAATTTAAAGTTAATGTTGAAAAAAAAGAGTTGCATTATTAAGCCTAATTGATTAGGAGCCAGAAGAATTCTTGATTGAAGCCAGGCACATTGTCAGGGAAGAATGCAAAAAGAAAAAGAAAAAAAAAAGGGGGGGGGAAACACCACTATATGCAGCCAAAAAGAAACAGAAGCGTCAATGGATGACAGATTAAAGTCTTGAAGCAATTAAGGATAGACGAGAAGCAAAAATAAAAGGTGACAGAAACAGGGTCACAGCCTTGAATGTAACTGGGTATTCATTTTAGCGACCTACAAAAGAATGGAAGATTGAGTAGACCTTGGAGCCCTCCTATAGGATCAAACTCAGGCGGGTTACAGACCGCCGCCGCTTGCTCCGTGAGGGAGTCGCAGCAGCCACACCGCGCGGCTCCCAAGCGGAGCAAAAAAGGAGCTCCAAAATGGAGCTTCTTCTTGCGGCGCCTCTATGATGTCGGAGGCGCCGCTGGCGCATTCGCGACGTCATAGGCGCCATGACACGTCTGGACGCTATGCGTCCGATACGTAAACATGGCGGCCCCCATGTGGAAGGGGCGCCGCCATGTTGTACGTATGGAATATGTACTAGGGTTAGGGGGGTGCGGAAGCACCGCCCCTTCCTAACCCTAATATGTATTCCATACGTATTTTTGGCGGTCTGTAACCCGCCTCACAAACTTGTGGCTGCAGTCCAGCATTTAACCACCACACTGCCAGGGCTCCACTGAATACTAATGTTAGGATTGATCATGCCATCACATTTCTAGTTTTTATATATGATTGTGAAAGCTGGACAGTGAAGAAAGTTGACAGGAAGAATATCAAGTCATTTGAAATGTCTTGGAGAACAGTTCTAAGCATACTATGGACTGCTAGAAAGACCAATAAATGGGTCCTAGAGCACATCAGGCCTGAACTCTCCCTAGAGGCCAAGATGAATAAACTGAGACTGTCATACTTCGGACATATCATGCAAAGATGTGATTCACTAGAAAAGACATTAATGCTTGTTAAGGTAGAAGGCAGTCGGAAAATAGGAAGAGCATATTACAGATGGATAGACTCAGTGAAGGAAGCCACAGCTTTGAGTCTGCAAAATCTGAACAGGGCTGTTGATGATAGGGTGATTTAGAGGTCTCGTTCATGGGGTCACCAGAAATTGAAGTTGTCTTGTCAGCCATTAACAACAACAACAACAACAAAGGCCCATTTAACTTAGCAGGACATGTATCTGAGTAAACCATTTGAAGGATACCCAAAAGGACTTTTATAATTTCTTAATTTTTAGAAATACTTTCCAGAAATCTGGAAGGTTGGCAAACCTAATTTGTTCCCCCGCTTTTCATAGAAAAAGGCAAACTCTGAAGAAAAGTCCACCCTGTGTACTTTGTACTTTTTTGTGAAGCCACTGGGAACAGACTACAAGATATAAATGTGAGGCAAGTAGTGACCTTAAATATCATTGGAGAACAAATTAACCATCTGCAGAGGCTAACTGGTAGAATTTATCCCAGAAGAGGGACTTCTAGGGTTTTTTCTTTAGCTTCTGCTCATCTGTTGCATTTAGCTGCATTGAAATTTTTGTTTATTTTTAAAGAGTCTCCAAGTTCCTGAAGAGGCTCCCTTTTCATATTTTTAATACCCAAATCAGATCTGTGGTTGGGCTCTTTCAGCTCAACTGGAATGCCAATGGGCTAAGTTATTTGTGCTGAGGTAGGCAGGAGGGTGCAGCATGAAGCAGTCCTTTCCTGGTTTTGGTGTGTATGAGTGTTTAAAGTAATATCTTTCTAATTACTCTTTTGGAATATAAGCAGCAGCTATTTCCACATCTGTTTCCTGTCACTTTCCAAATATAGAAAGGAATGGTCTGACATGTATGATAAAAAGCTGTTGCAAAGCTCACAGTCCCAGTGTTTGCTGCCTTTGTTTATGTTTAAAAAACCTTCTGTAGCTTTGAATGATATTCTCTGGCCATATAGTTTAACTGGTCATTTAGGGAAATCAGTTGAACTACTGATTAGGTCAAGTAATCACATCTCTTCTCTTTCTCTCCCTTTATTTTATTTTATTTTATTGAAAATAACTTCTGCCATGTACAGAGTTATAACCAATCTATACAAGCTTATAAATTGCAGTACCACAGTTGGAATAAATAACAATAAGGTGACATCAAATAAAATGGGGAGGTTTTCTACAAGGTATATGTAGGTTATGATATAGAAGTGAATAATTGCACATAAGGTCAGAATTAGTTTCATGGCGGAAGTTTTGAGACATAATATCTCTATGCCATTTCCAGATTCAGAAGTGCTACTGAATAGCAGTTGTTTGGGTTATAAAAGTCCTTCTTTCCCTGCTTCCCACAACTACCTGGTTGGCCACTCTTTGAAAACAGGAAACATAACTAGATGGGCCTTTGACCCTGCCAGCCTCAATCACTCCATGAAACGTAGGGGTCTTTGAGCAAGCGTGCTATATTAAGGGACTGATGAAGGATCTGTATTATGTAGAAGGATGATAGTGGTGGCAAAAATGATGATGATGATGATGATTGATGATGATGAAGAAGAAGAAATTAATGGCAGTGAGAGGCTGAGTTGCTTCTAGTGAATCCATCACAGGAAGAATGAATAATAGCAGGCAAGTATAATAGATTGATGATAAGAGTCCAAGTCAGAAATTTTATATTGAGGAGCGGGGATGGGCCTACAGCTCTCAGAAAGGTCATTGACCATGATGTCTTGAAGATTCGGGGAGCTGTGGTCCAAAATGGTAACTTTTCTAAACTCTGGTCAGCATGAGTGTCTCTTGGAGAATATGAGTTGAGATGCTACAATTGAAAGAGAGAGTGAAAGGCCATTAGAGGGATTAGAAGGAAGAAAGGAGTGAGCCCATGTGTAGCCCTTGACGCCTCAAAGTGCAGCCTCTGGACCTTCCTTATTTTTTTTTAAAAAATTCTCAGATGATTTTTTGCCCAACCATCCCCAAATGATACAAAATCACTGCAAAATGCAGCAGGGGTGTGTCCCCCTTCCCAAACTACCCCCCCCCTGCATACTTTGAAAAAACACCAAAGACAAAAAATCCTGAATGGAAATCAGGCAAAACTGAAACCAGGAGTGACATCACTCACTTCATGTTTCTATTTTGGCTTATTTTCTGCAGGATTTTTTGGCTTCAGGATGGGGTGTGGTCAAGATATTTGAAGAGCAGGGTAGAAAAACATTGCCATTGTCCAGAAGTTTAAAAATTAAAAAGAGCATTTTAAAAAATGAGTAGGCCTGGGGTTTTGGCTCACTGGTGCAGCTTGCCAGGCAAGCTTAAGAACAAAAATGGCCTGCTATCCCCTCCGTAGTTGCTCATCCCTTCCTTACTGTTTATGGAATAATTTTTTGGACAAGGTTCCCCTTCCTTGCACAAGCTGAAGTTCAGCCCACACCATTCATGACATTCCAGTCCATTCTCTTTTAGCATTTTTGTCATTGTGTACCATGATGTTTTTCATAAAAAAGCAGCCAGATGGACAATTTAGGTCAAATTGTCTCATTCTGTAGCAGAGGTAGGGTATGTGTTTTCCTTCAGATATTGTTGGACTGAAACTCAGTTCTAGCCAGCATAGTTAATGGCAAGGTATGCTGGGAGATGCCTTTCAAGACGTTAGGAACCACACTTTCCCTATTGCTCTTTTATATATTCACAGTATTGAAGGCAGATTTACACATCCATGTTAATCTCTTGAAACAGCATTGCATGGTGACTTCTGCTTATAGACAGGAATCAGAGAAGTAAACCTTTTTGGTGCACAACAGAAAATACCTGTTTTACATTAATATGATAACTTTACCTGATTTTAACCCAGAAAAGTTGACAAATATACACAGATGTCTTATTCAGATCCTCAAAGCCCTATTCTTCAGTGCTCCTTAGAGGGAAAGTACCATGGAGCTGCCACCACCACCATTTTCCCACCCAGGCATTCAAAAATGTCAGAAACAGCACTGTAACAAAGTGTGTGTGTGTGTGGAGGGGTTGGTGCTGTTTTAGGAGCTTTCAGAACAACGCCTTTCACCATTCTACTGTAGCTACTGTATGTGAAATGTAGTGAAATACAAGTACAGGTTCTGAAAGCCTGGGGGAACAAAATGGCCTTCACCTGGCTCCACAATAGTGTCAGATGAGGGGTCTTTCCTCAGCCTGACCTCAGAAGGCTAGTAAGCACTCAGAGGAGAGCTCTAGGGAAACAAGTAGACATATAGAATGAATGAAGATGGTCTGAAAAGTACACAAGTCCAAAGCTCCGTAGGGCTTTAAAGGTAAGTAACAGCATTTTGATCTGATCTTGGAAACAGACCAGAAGTCAGTGCAGTTATTTTTCACACAGATGAGCTATTTTCCACATAGATGAGATTCCAGCACCCAGTCTAAGCAGCCTCGTGGCTATAGTTAGGACTAACCCTGAATTCTCTTTAAAGAAAATCCCATGTACAGTACAATGTATTGCTGTAGACTGAACTGGATGTCTGATGCATGTTAGTCATTGCTATGTTATTTATGACCATAAACTATGAGTCTTTGAAGTAATGATTGTAGTCCCATCCAGAACTGGTTCCTGAAAAGAACTAACAACACCTGTCTTTTAGGACTGCATTTAAACTTTGGACATTATGTGCATAAGCTATTCCCCTTCTCCACAGTTATCTACAAGGAATCTATATGTATCCCAAGAAAAATGATATATTTAACAAATCCAGTGTCAACCCTCCATTGGTAATTTTCCATTTTTGGCTTCTAATTTTTTGTTCCTCCCCCCTTCTTTCCCCCTCCTTTCCTTACAAGGGAACGTTCTGTTTCTGTCGTCTGTCAGATTTTCCTCAGAAGCCTTGACCTTTGTAATTTGATGCAATAGAATGCTTGCATAACATTTGATTATTGAAGTAAATGCCATGGGTGTCTATGTTAAATGTGTGGCTGTGAACGTAAGCAAAGAATTGGCCCAGAAAAAGTCCCTATTAGGGTTGTGTATCTTTGGTGTTTTGGGAGTTTAAGGATATCGCAGTATGAAATGATAGGTAGACTTGTCAGTAGGCCATCTTCATATTGGCTCATGAGACTGTGACAAACATCACTTGAACTGAGTTTGTTTCATTTAGCCCATTTGTAAAGCAAAGCTTTTCCATTTAAAACACAAATCAGCCAACAAAGCCACAAGAGTAAGCAACAGACAGCTTGTTTGCCTCTGTTTCAGATGGATTAAAAGGGATGTGGCAGGGTCTAAGCAGATGCCTCCAAACCTCCACCAGTAGGATTTGTCTTTAAGCATAGGATATTGATTTCATTTTGGTAGGGATGCAGCAGGGCACAGGGATGAAAGAGGTGGCAAAGTAATGGCTAAATCAGTTGCACATCCCTGCTTTGGAGGCAAGACTAAGAATTAAAATGTGAGAGAGAGTCAGGAGAGAGAGAGAGTCAGGAGCAGCAAAACAAATAAGAGTGAAGAAGAAAATGTAAGATATGAAGCAACTGAGCAACACTTTTGGAAAAAATAGGAGATAGATATGAGTGTGGTTAATGGAGGATAATGTGTACACCATGAGAAATACTAGGACTACTTTGTTCAACAATGGCAGAACTTAGAAAAGTAACTTGTAAAAAAGGTAAAGGTTTCCCCTTTCACAAGGTTGTCAAGTCATGTCCAACTGTAGGGGGCAGTGCTCATTGTTACTAAGCCAAGGGAGTTGGCGTTGTTGAAGACGACTGATCATGTGGCCAGCATGACTGAATAGAACTCTGTTACCTTTCCACCAGAGTGATATCTATTTATCTACTCACACTTTTACATGCTGTCGAACTGTGAAGTTGGCAGAAGCTGGGACTAGTGACGGGAACTCACTCTGTCATGCAGTGCTTGGGTCTTGACCTGCCAACTTTGCAATCGTTAGGTTGGTGTCTTAACTACAGAGCCACCTCACCCTCTTTTCTTGTATGACACCTCACATAACATTCCAGCCGTCATTGTCACTGGCCATGCTGAATGGAGAATTCTCGAAGTTAAAAATCCAACATACCAGCCTTTCTATCCTTTGAAAAATGATGTATGATCCATTTAGAGCAGGAATACACAACTACACACACAAAATTTATTATGGCATACAGCCAGTACAAAGATAGAATACAATAATGACCAAATATCCATATAGACACAATACGATCATGATGTCCATATATAATAAAAATAAATAAAATTGTTATTTTTATTGCGCTTTTTGCCAAGCAATCAAAGCGGCATACAACAGACAGTAACCATGGGCAGAGTTCGATAAATGGGAAGTCTTATTTGCGGCCGAATATTTTATTCTGGGAAGGCCTGCTGGAAGAGATCCATTTTAATGGCTTTTTAAAAGCTCTCTAGAGTGGTAATTTGACGGATCTCGTCCAGCAGGCCATTTCATAGTTGGGAGCGGCTGCAAAAAATGTCCTCTGGGAGGTTGCCGTCAATCTGGTCTTTAAGGGCTATAGTAAATTCCTCCCAGAGGACCTGAGTTTATGGGGCGGATTATATGGAAGGAGGCGATCCTTTAGATAGGTTGGGCCCAAGCCATGTAGGGCTTGAAAGGTGATAACCAACACCATGTACTGTGCCCGGAAACTGATAGGCAGCCAGTGGAGTGACTTTAATATTGGTGTTATATGGTCACTCCTTGCTGTTCCTGTGACCAACCTGGCTGCCATATTCTGTACCAACTGGAGTTTCTGGACTAGGCACAAGGGTAGTGCCATGTAGAGTGCATTGCAAAAATCAAGTCTTGAGGTTACCAGCGTGTGTACTACAGTTTCGAGGTCACCCCGTTCCAGGAAAGGGCGCAGCTGGCATATCAGCTGAAGCTGATGACAGGCGCTCTTGACCATTGCATTCACCTGATTCCTCATCTGAAGTGACGGGTCAAGAAGCACCCCCAGACTGCAAACAGTCCTTCAAGGAGAGCGTGAGCCCCTCTAGGACTGGAGGTTGAAGCTCAATACCTGGTTTGGGAGGCCCTACCGCATATCCCATCCATATACATATAGACAGGCATCATCAGTCAGTTTGTAGGAATACACAACTACTATGGGCCCAAATGGCAACCCTTTGGAAGAAGCACATGGACTGTCATAAATGCCAAAAAAACAGGAAGGGGCCAGAAGTCCACTTCTGGTTTTGGAAAAAATGGGTAATTCTAGCTGTTTGTTCCCATTCCAGAAAGATGCCACTCAGGTCAGTTGACTCGTTTGTTGGGTGTCAGTCTGGGGAATTTGGAGACTCAAAGGCTTCAAAAAATAACTTTGAAGGGCCACATCCAGCCCCTCACCAACAATTTGCCAATCCCTGATATAAAGTGATATGTTTTAAGGTGAAAAGAGAGACACCATATACTAAAATTGTGCATGCATTTTCTGTGAGGCCAAGAAGAAAGAACAAAGTCTGGTTACAACCCTCGAGCAAACAAGGAGTGAAAAGATATTCTGACAGTGTTGAAATATCTGAAAGTTTTCAGCTGCAAGTCATCAACTTTCTCTCCCAATATGTTAATAATAATATCAAGAAGCAGCGGTTTTAAACAAGAAATATGTAGATTGAGATTCTATCTAGGGCCATTACTTTTCAATGTTTTTATCAATGATATAGATGACAGGGTACAGGGAATCTTTATCAAGTTAGCAGATGACACAAAACTAGGAGGGGTGGCTAATACATTGGAAGATAGGATTCAAAACAATCTAGATAAACTAGAAAATTGGGCAGAAATTAATAAAATGAAATAAAGGAAAATTCAAAATCCTACATTTAGGCCACAAAAACCAAATGCATAAGTTTTGATTGGGGGATACATGGCTCAGTAGTTGTTGTTAACAACCCTCAAGTTAATCGCGACTCATGGCGATCCTGTGGATGAGCCATCTCCAAAAGACCCCTGTCCTCCACTGTTCTTTTAAATTCTTGCAGATTTATACTTGTGACCTCCTTAATTGAGTCCATCTATCTAGCATGTGGTCTTCCTCTTTTTCTACTTCCCTCCACCTTTCTTAACATTATTATGTTTTCTAATGAGTCATGCCTTCTCATGATGTGTCCAAAGTATGACAGCCTCAGTTTGGTCATCTACTCCCAGGGAAATTTCAGCCTTGATGTGTTCTAGGATCCATTTATTTGAGGTTTATTGCTGTCCACAGTATTGTCAGCACTCTTCTTTAGCACCACATCTAAAATGAATTTATTCTCTTTTTGTCCATTTTCTTAACTGTCCAGCTCTTGCATTCATACATGGTAATGGGGATTACAGTTGCTTGTACGATTCTAACTTTCATGCTTACAGTAGTTTTCATTATGTTCAACAGTAAGCCTCCCTTTGAATTTCTTCTTTGACCTTCCTCAGTGGTTGCTGTAGGTCTTCAATGTTTTCTGCTAATAGTATAGTGTCATCTGTGTATCTTAGATTGTTGATGTTCCTTCCAACTATTTTCACTCCTGCTTCTGTGTCCAAGCCTGCTTTTCTTACAATATGTTCTGCATATAAGTTGAAAAGATAGGGTGAAAGGATGCTGGCTTGCCTGACTCCTTTGCCAGTTGGGAAACGTTCTGTTTTTCTGTGGTCTGTTCTGACAGTAGTCTCTTGTCCTAAGTACAGATTCCTCAACAGGCCTATCAGATTTGTTGGGACTCCCATGTCTTTAAGGGCATTCCATAGCCTTTCATGATCTATGCAGTCAAAGGTTTTGCTGTAGTCTATAAAGCATATGCTGATTTTATTTTGGAATTCCTTGGTGTGCTCCATTAGCCATCGTTATGTTTGCAATATGGTTCTTGGTTCCACTTCATTTCCAGAACCCTGCTTGGACTTCTGGGGATTTCTCTCTCCCTGTATGGTTGGAGTCTATGCTGCTAAATTTTGAGCATGATTTTGCTTGCATGGAAGATTAGTGCTATGGTCCTATAGTTTCTACAGTCTTTTCTGTCTTCTTTCTTGTGGATGGGGATGTATATTGATAGTTTCCAATCTGTTGACCACCATTTTGTTTTCCATTTCTGTTTACATATATTGGTTACGATTGGAGTTGATTCTGTCAGTGTGGATTATAGTAGTTTGCTTGGAATGATATCTGTTCCTGGCGATTCGTTTTTCCCCATTTCTCTTATTGCAGCTTCTACTTTACTTTTTAGAATTTGGGGTTCATCTTCATATGGATCGTTGTTCCACGCACCTTTCATTTTTAAAATTTCTTTTGTATAACTTTTCTCTGTATTGTCTCCAGCATCTTTTCATTACTTCTTGGTCTTGAATTATGTTACTATTATTGTCATAGAGTAGTACTACATATGAAAAAGACCATGGGATTATTGTTGATCATAAATTGAATATGAGCCAGCGATGCTACAGCAAAGAAGGTGAATGCTATTTTAGTCTGCATTAGTAGAAGTGTAGTTTCCAAGCTGGGGAAAATAATAGCCCCCCTACATTCTGCACATGTCAGTACTCATCTGGAGTACTGCATTCATTTCTGGATGCCTCAATTTAAGGACATAGACAAGTTGGAAGGTGTTCAGAGATGGGCAATGAGGATGATAAGAGGTATGGAGAACCAAATATGTGAGGAAAGGGTGAAAGAACTGGGCATGTTCAGCTTGGTAGAGAAGACTAAATACCTGTCACAGTGAAGATAGAGCAGGCCTGTTCTCTGCTGCTCTAGAGAGTAGGGTACGGTCTAATGGTTTGAAGTTACAGGAGAGAAGATTTTGGTTGAACATTAGAAGGAATTTCTTGGCACTCTATAGTAGTGGTAGTAGCAGTAAAATGATCATTATCAACAACAGCAAAAACAACACAAAGGAACAGTAAAAATATAAATACTTTTTACTAAAAACCCCAGTAAGAGTAACGATCCATAAAGCTTGAGGTTGGCAGAACATAGCCTTTATGCTGTATACATCCTTCCAAAAGTCTCTTGATTCTTCCAGACACCTTGGACCACACTTTTTCTGGCCAAACAGAAAAAGTCTACATTCCCAAACAGAATTCACCAGAGGTGACACTTTATCTTTTAAACTTCTACATTCCCAACATTATTTAACATAAAAAAACCCCACAAATATCTTTTCAAAGTAGGAGTGGACTTGCAGTCATATCAGGAGCAGTTGGGTTTGGTTTTTGAATTTTTGGTCATTCATATAATAAAATAATAATTTGTTTTATTTATATACCGCTATTCCAAAGATCATAGTGGTGAACAGCAAGTAAGCTAATTAGCAAGTAAGCTAATTTGCCCCCAACAGTCTGGGTACTCATTTTAGCAACTTCAGAAGGATGCAAGCCTGAGTCGAGCTTGGGCCCTTTTGCTGGTCTTGAACTCGCAACCTTGTGGTTTTGAGTGAATGGCTGCAGTACAGGCATTTCACCACTGCGCCACCAGGGTTCCAGGTTTGGTAAAATAGACCCAGGACACATCACTGTTGCTCATCTCTGAATTAAGCCTGGCGTGCTATTGGTCAGCATATCTGTAATATAGATATAATGTAATTGTTACTTCCTACTTCTAGAAAATCTTTAGTTCTGTGAGGAAAACTAGACATCTTTAAGAGAAGACCCTCTGTTTCAGTTCCCAGAATTCTTAGGGAGAGATTATAGCAGTCAGAATAGTATAAAAACTTCTGGAACCCTGTATTGCAGATGTTTGATGGTATACGTACCATGAGAGCGACTAATAATCAATGGAGTACTGCTCTCCTAAGTTAACCCAGCCTGTTTAATTGGTTACTAACTTGCATATCACAATGGCACCTTAATCAAGATGCTGATAGACACTCAAGAGCATGTTGGACTATGTTTTTATGTTCAGTTTTAGCCTGGAGTAACATGAAGCAGATGTTTCTGAGGTGGAAAAAGCATGCTACTTAGCAGGAGCTGATGAGGAGAATGACCTTTCTCTGCCTGAGGCTTAGGAGACAGCCCCTTCCAGTCATTGCAGACTGGGCATGCTTAACCAATTGGCTGATCTGATAAAAGGCAGCTCCAAAGCTTGGAAAAGTTACTTTTTAGACTATAGTTTCCAGAATGCTCCCATGGACATGGCCACTAGCCATGCTGACTGGGGGATTCTGGGAGTTTTCTTCCCCAAAAGTAACATTTCCAAGCTGTGCAGGTGCCTGTCTCCTGTGTCAGCAGGCGCAGTAGGGAAAATGGACTCCCATGCCAACAGGAGGGATTATTTTTACACAAGGCAGTCTTGCCAGGTGTGTGCTTATATAAATGTTTCTGCAGCTTGAGATGTAACATCTCCAGGTACCAAACATTTTCAAATCTTGTTGTGCAAACAGAAACACAGGCACACCCATCTACACTTGGCCCCTGAGGCCTAGATGGGTAAGCAGAACTGAAGCAGTGTGAAATAAGCGAATAGACATTTCCTGCCTGCCTCGTGCGACAAGAAAAGTGTGGATGAAACAAGAAAAGTGTCTAAATTTTAACTGTTTATGCAGACGTATTAGAAGACCAAGGAGTCTTTCCCAAATCTTAAAGAAAAATCCACTAAGTGCTTTTTGTTGTAACTAGGGAGGTCTAGCATCTCCTGTCTCACGAATTAGCCTTCTCCTTTGCCACTGCTAGGAGGAATCTGCTTCCAGAGATCCCAGGGATGGCAACGTTCCGCACCTCCCTGACTCAGCAGCAACAGCTACAGAAGTTCTCTGAAGCCATGGGAGATCCAACTGAGCCAAGCCAAAGGCCACTTTCTCAATTCTTTCCTTCAACCACAAGCCATGGGCCTACCTGCCCCCACAAAGAGCATCCAGATGCAATAACAGGTTTTGAGCTGCACTTGCCTGCTAAAAAATTTCCCTCCTCAAACCTATTGATTCTATTGGGATTCTGTGAACATGATTGAATATAGCAGCTTCCTTATGTGCAGAGTCTTTTGTCTTTTGCTTTCTCAACTGCCTCTGAAGAAAGGTCATTTACAAACAGGAAAGTAGTTCTCTCAGTTCAACCAGTTCAGGAGATATTAGCCCTTATCAGATGAGTGTGGAACTGGGGGTCTTCCGCACTGGGTGGTTCGAATTCACGTTATTTCGCACAATACCATCATACCAGCATTCGAATGGCCCAATCTGCACTCACGTGAATGCGCGAGCTGCCGAACTGAATGCGTACTGGCTCCTCTTTTTGGAGCGTGTTGGCCAGTGCGCTGATAAGGGGATTGGCAATATCCTGGATTGGGGCTCTGTTCGATCTCAGTGCGAATGGGTCTGGTGTGACTACCCAGTCCTGAATTCCATCGCAAGACCCCCAGATTCCAATTTTTACTTCCGGTGGGTCTTTCCTCTTGCCGGTTTCCAGGGAAGCGGGGGGGGGGGGGGGCGGTTCCAGCGGCCTCCTCCTCCTCCTCCCGGCTTGAGAGGCATCCCTGGCTGCATCCCAGGCAGGGAAGAGGCGCGGGGCCGCTGGAATCGTGGTTCCAGCAGCCTCCCTCCTCTCCTCCGGCTTGAGAGGCATCCCTGGCTGCATCCCAGGCAGGGAAGAGGCGCGGGGGCCGCTGGAATCGCGGTTCCAGCAGCCTCCTCCTCCTCCTCCCGCTTGGGAGCCAGCTAGGCTGCCTCTCAAGCCGGGAGGAGGAGGAGGAGCCGTGGAACGGCGGTGATGCTGCGATGGTTACGGCCCCCGCCGTGTCCCTGCCTGGGATGCAGCCCGGGCTGGATCCCAAGCCGGGAGGAGGAGGAGGAACTCTTAATCAAAGCATCCCCATTTACTTAGATGGCCATCCAGCCTCTTGTGACAGCCCTGGAACTGCTCCTCCCCCCCCCCCAAATACATACTCACACACTCACACACACACACACACACACACACACACACACGTAGAACCGGGCATTTCATTGCTAATTTGTTGCAAGGGAAGGTCATGGTAACATTAAAACCAAGCAGGAATGTAGAGAGGAAACAGTAATGGGCACGTTGTATTGCGATTGTTAATGTGCATGAGCTGGCTCTCCAGCTGTTTACCGGGTTGTCATGACGTGACCTCCCCTTTCACCCCGGAAGCGTTTAAGGTCGCAACCCATGCAGGGCACCACTGAGCATGTGCGAGGGGGCCGATACGAATCGGCCAATCCTCATGTTGAGCACCGGTATGACAAAACATTCTGCACTGAATGCACTTCGCGCGAATGCGGACTGGCCAATTTGAATCATGCCAATGCGGAGAGACTCCCAGGTATGATGGTATTGTGCGAAATAACGTGAATTCGAACCGCCCAGTGCAGAAGACCCCCAGTTCCACACTCATCTGATAAGGGCTATTGAATGCAGACCAAGATTAGCAGCGACACACTGTGCCATGGCAGTTCTTTGTCATGGTTTATAATCTTCAGAAAGCCCCCCACATGTCAGAAAAGCTAAAAATATCCCATATTAAATAGTTAATAGCCTTGTCTTGTGCTGTTGCCAATCATAAACAAATTGAGGCAATGTGGAAGAAGGAATCTATGATGTTGATAGATACGCTGTGCTGTTTATCTCTCTCTGTATGTTGTATGTGTATGTGTTTTGATGTGGCATATCTTTACCTCCCCTCATGGACTCATTGTTCTTTCTTTAAGAGGACTGACTGGCTCTAAATTATTACCTTCTTTTGAAATTTTGATTCTTAAGGCTTACATTGGGGTAGTGGCAGGGTGGGGGGAAGTTGTGGCCAAAAGGAAAAGCTTCTGGCACATGGGCCAAAGCAAATAATCTTTCTCTGTTTAAATTTCACAGGTGGAAGCTCAGCTAAGCAAACGACTTGGGAAGGGGGACACCGTGTTCCCACACTGGCCTACTGGTTGGGGAAGATCCCAGCAAACGTGACGAGTCCTGTGCTGTTGAGGTAGGAGTGCAAAACACTTCCTGTTCCAGGGATGTTTGTGTGTGAATTCAGAACTCTGGCAAGAATTACATTGGGAACAGCTGGATTGTTCTCTTGTGTATCAGAACTGCCAAGAACATGTGCTACTGAAAGGTGAAGGATCTGCAATTTTTCAAGTGCACAGTAGCACACAAATATGGAACTTGTCTTGGCTTAACTAGGAGTGACCTTTTGTTTAGTATCCATAGTGTTGTGTAATCTTCCATGCTCTTTAACCTCCCTCTTAGACCTACATTGCTGCTTCAGCAAGTAAGGAAGTAAGAAGACTTTTGAAAAAACAACAACAAAACTATCCAGTCACCAGGGTGAGCAGGTTCAAACATGTTGATCCCTGAGGTACAGCTCACAGTACTTTCACAGAGATTGTTGCCTTCCAGGATAAAACTGAATTTGAAAGATACCAAACATCACTTTTGGGATCTTTGCCCTGATAAAGATTACAAAATGTCTATCTCATTATGACCGGAAGACTCATTTTTACTGCAAAATCTCATGGAACTGCTTAGATATCATTAAGTCTGGAACAATTAGGTACACAAGCATATTGAACTAAGACATTGATCCTGATGATCTGCTGGGAAAACTTCCTTGGAAGCAGTGTGTATGTGTGCCTCTGCTTCTATGTTACAGGTTCCACATTGTTTTCTCAGATGAACAATGTCTTGATTAAGACTGTTAGTTGTGATTTGGACATCACTTCACTCACTATCTTACTAGGAAACATTTGGCAAGTCAATACCTTTCATGTTTATTTTCATCCATATATAAAATGGAGATATTAATGTGGGAGTACTGTATAAGTCTAGAAATTTAGTCAAAAAATTAAACCAAAAAACCTAAGTTGACATCCACCGGTCAATCTAATTACTGTACTTTAAGTTCTACTTTTAAAAAAGGAACCATTCCCAGGTGAAAAGCAAAAATGTAATCTGTCCTGGAATCACTGACCCCCCCTCTACTGTCTCATCCATCCAGCCTTTATTTTGAGGAGAAATAGTTATGCTTGCTGGAATTTTCTAAGTTCTTTGGCATTGTTTTCCTTTGCTTCATCCTTTTTATCCTTTGTTATATGCCCTTAAGTTTTACCCTCAGCTTATCCACAGGTCATATCAAAATCCTTAATTTTGGCTCCCAAACCTGAAGTCGATTTATAGTCGAGTATATACAGTACCTTAAAGTGTTGATGTGAGGATTACTGAATGTCACACCAAACTATAGTCAGAGTTTAGAAAAGTTCCTCCTTGGAGAACTATGCTTGCCATGCTGGCTGGACAGTTCTGAGCATTCTAGACTACATAAGGGACTCTCAAGATCCGACTATAGTTCCCTTGGACTCCCAGGCTCTCTCCACACCTGTCTTCCCTCCACCTGGCTGGGAGAAAGAGTTTAGAAGCTTTCATCAAACTATGGCTAATCTTATTCAGGGTCAGTTTTAAACAAACCTATTCTGGTTTATGAAACTTGTTTTCTTAAATTAATTGTAGTTAAGATTAACCACAGTTAAGCATTCAGGTGACACAGCTTGTTGTTGCTGTTCACTTCTGCCAAGTTGGCCTCTACTCATGACAGTACTGTGAATGAGATATATCCAGGTCCCCTGTCATTTGCTGTCCTGCTCGGGTCCTGCAGACTCAGGCCCATGGTCTCCTTGATTGAGTCTGTCCATCTGGTATTTGGTCTTCCTCTGTTCCTACTGCCCTCCACCTTTCTTAGCATTATGGTCTTTTCTAGTGAGTAATCTCTTCTGGCTGAAGAGATGAGAGTGGCTGAAATATGACAACCTCAATTTAGTCATCTTGGCTTCCAGAGGGAGTTCAAGTTTAATCTGTCTGAGCTCTGCTTCATAGTCTTGTTAGAGAATGAGAAAAGGGGACAGAACACATTAGCCCCTGGGGTGGGAGCTAGACTCATTCATGTTTTGCTAAACAGCATATTATTGTGACATCCAAATGAAGCCCTTCCATTTTTATTACTAGATCTTTTATTACTCAATCTTATGATGTTGCTGTTTCCACTTGTTTTCTTTAAAAACCAATGTAATGTTCAGCTCTGTTGTTAATAAATAAATAGTTAAGTAATAACAAATGGCAGTAGAAGTTATGCAATATAGAGTCATAATGTGTGTGGTGAAGCTTTGAAAGGTATACATGTATGTATGAGTGAGGAAGAAATTGAGGGTGCAACTGGCATTGTACTCAGGGAGAGAAGCAGCTATGGAGGTTGGAGGTGCGTATTGAGAGATCCTTACATAGGAGGACAACCACTATCCTATCTCTTAAGCTACCCCAGTGGTTTTGGAGGAGAGCAACCAGTGGGGTAGCTTAACTACATGGGCAAATGTTAGCTATAAGAGTATGGTTTGCGTTGATTCTCTCTCTCATGAATACAATGCAAAGAGCAGTTGACTCTTGTCACTGTCAGCTTGGGAATCTGAAGTTTCCAAGAGCAGAAAGCAACTGTATGGGCTGCTCCCTGGTGTGTCATCTCCTTGGCATCAGCTCCAGAGAGACATGAGTACAAGATTCTCTATAGATTATTTTCTGCTAGCTCCTGCCCAGGAAAAATAGACTAGTAAAATCTGGTTAAATGAAACTCTTTTGGTCCTGTCATAGGATCCCTGTTTCCCTTGTCTTGCATGTCCTTGTGAGGAAGGGAGAGACCCAGAAGGAGGACAAAATCCCCTCTGTAAGCAGGGCAGGGATCCCCCAGTGAGAAAATTCCAGAGGATATCCTTAGGCTAGGCATAGGCAGAAATCCTCTTGGAAAGCAGGCTGTGAGGCCAGTCATCAGGGGCCTTGTGAAATGATTACAAAACAGCAGAAGCACAACAGGGGAGACCATTGTCTGTGACTGAGATTTGTAGTGTAAGAGTGGGAATGATACAGTTGTTCAGATATTGCTGGACTGAAAGTCCCAGCAGCCTCGCCATTAGTACGAGATTCTGGAAGTTGCAGTCTAATGGCATTTTGAGGGCCATATGATTCCCACTTAAGTGTAGTGACTGAGCACAAACTAAATGTGATGTTATTAATTTCTTTAGATCTTGCATGGTAACTGGGACAGTTTGGGGTGGATGGGTGGTTAGATGGATCTGTCTGTCTATAGAGATTGAGGTGGTCCACATTGAGACTATGGCACAGATGAAGGAGGAACTTATCCATATCCACTGTGGGCCCAGTATGAATTAGGGCCCCTTTGCACCAGTTATTTGCACTGGTAGAAAGTTCCCATTGTAGCCAGTGAGAATTAATTCCATTACAAATAAGTGTAAGAGTGTGTGTGTGTGTGTGTGTGTGTGTGTGTGTGTGTATATATACACGTACACATGCCACTTAATATTTATGCTGGAGGTAAATGATTTGATTAAAGAAGAATCCCCACATCACAGTACCAATTTGTTCCTCTTCCTTATGCTGTTTATTTAAATTTTAAAAATCAGGAGTGTGAGAGCTAAAGGGGCCTTCCTACTCCATTTAATTCACCTTTAAAATATTAATTGTAAACTGATGAGTCGGCAGTTCAAATGTTGCCTCAGCCATGAGCATTATTAATTGCCCTTTTGCAGGCTGTTGTTATCTCAGTCTCGCCCTTCATCGGATGTGTGAGGACAGGCATATCCTCCAAGGAAGAACTACTGAGAATATGCATATGGAGTGGAATATATAGGAGAAATATACAGTAGCCCTTCCATTTTCATGGGGAATCTGTCCCCCCCCCCCCCCCCCCCGGACAACCACCAGTATTCAAAACCCATTGGCTTGAATGGTGATGCACACCCCATTTTGTCCACCTCCATTTGCTGCCTGTGAATGGATGAGGGACATGGATTCAAAGTCCATGAAAATGGAGGGGCAACTGTACTTATCCAAATCTTTGGTTGTGGATCTCTTCTTTATATACAGTTGTCCAGCATGGAATGTGATGGGTTTTTTCAGAAATCGCAGATTCTGCAAGAGCATGAGGAGCAGTTCTTCTTGGCAATCTACCTCTAAAAAAGGAGGCAAATATCTATGCAAGGCATGGAACTTGACCACCAGAGGTCCTGGCCATCTTTCTCCTGGCCTTGTTAATATTGTGAGGTAACTTTGGCATTTCCCCTTAAAGATGCTCTAGTGATTCTGAATTTCTCATTGTTTTCTACCTTCTTTCAGTGTGTGGTGTTATTGGAAAAGTGAAGAATGTGCTGGGGTTTGATTCCAGGACTCCCTATGGATACCAAAATCAGTGGATGCTCATGTCCCATTAAATACAATGATGTAGTAAAATGGTGTCTCTTATATAAAATGGCACAATCAAAGTTTGCTTTTGGAATGTACATTTTTAAAAACATTTTCAAACCATGAATGGTTGACTCTATGGATAATGAATCTGTGGTTATGGAGGGCTGACTGCTTAGTTTTTCAGTATTGCATTTTTCTCTAACAGACATTTAACATAATAAATCACTATTTCAAGATGTAGCAAAGTTATCAGTGGGATGACTCATTTGGCTTTAAATAAAGTTAGGCAGTTCATGAAAGAGCAAATACTGTATGAGCAATTGAAAGGTATTGTCTATACCTTTGATGATAGGTGCAGACAAAAGCAGAGGACTGTCCTCTTCATGCCCCATTCTGCTTTCTGAATCATCTGCCTGGTAGCTATTATTGATGCTGACAGACTATTGTCTTAGCTTAGTTGGTCTCAGGGATGGCTTGGTCTAATCCAGCAAAATATCTCATGCTTGTTATTTATATCCCACCATCCTTAAAAATTCAAAGTGGCTAGCCTGCCAATGTTCTAGGTAGCAATAATCTCTCATCATTTGCTATCCTGGATGTTACTGATGGGAGTTGTATTCCACCAACATCTAGAAGAAGGCATGTTTCATGCATCAGCTGTAAAGGAAAGTCTTCACTCTTCAGCAGAAGGCTAGCTATTCACCATTTGAGCAACTTAACAACCTGTGCAGTCAATCAGTTCTTGATGTGTGAAAAATAAACAGTTCTGTCCCAGTCCTCTGAGATCTGGAGCAACTGTTGAGCCCCTCCCCCACCACCACCATATTGAAAATTGTAAAAATGATGATACGTGAAATCAAAATGAGATATACCCCCTCCCAAAAAGGGAGGCTTAATTTGATTTTTTTATGGGCCCGAACAGACAGACCAAAATAAAGTTGTTTTGGGTCACTTGGGAGGTATGCTGTTTAAATGGCACGCACATCTTAAGAGGCCAGAAGCTGCACCAAAGCACCACTCCAGTCCTTAAACATTTAAACAGCATACTTCCAAAGTGACCAGAAGCAGCTTTATTTTGGCCTGTCTGTTCAGGCCCCAAAAACCTTACAGATGCTCTTCTTGCCTTTTCTTTGCAAATGCGTAAGATCTACCTTTCAGTGTCAAGATGGATATTAAGCATGGTGAACCCATTTCCAACATTCTTGACCCCTAGTTGGTACAACCTGCACATAAAAAGCAAGCTGCAAATCAGTTGTCAAAAGAGAACAAGAGTTTAAATCTGAGGCTTTCTTTGTATTTGAGACCTGGATCAAATGGCCCTCCCAATCATCCCTCTGATTAGCCCTGCTTCTAACTCATTAAGATAATTTTAGCCAAACTGCAGAATTTCTAACTACAGTTGGCCCTCTGCATTTGCAGCTTTGACTTTGTGAATTTGATTATTTGCTGTTTTGATAAATATGTTCCCTCTAGTAATCTCTAGGTCCTCCAACACAACTCTGCTAGAAGTTGACCATAGAGTTGTGCTGGAGAACCTAGAACAATGATGGTGAACCTTTTCGAGGCCAAGTGCCCAAACTGCAACCCAAAACCCACTTATTTATTTCAAAGTGCCATGTCCCTCTGGCTTTCTAGTAACAAACTCTGGCAAACTCTGTGCTGGGATGATGGCACATGTGCCCACAGAGAGGGATCTGAGTGCCACCTCAGGCACGCGTGCCATAGGTTCGCCATCACTGACCTAGAAGTTCCTAGAGGAAACACTTCTCTAGGCATTTGTAAGTTCTCCAGCATGATTCTGTGATCAGTCTCTGGCAGAGGTTGACCATAGAATTGCACTGGAGGACCTGAAGATTCCTAGAGAGATGTTTTGTATTGGTGTTTTTTATTTGCGGTTTTTCCACATTGATGGGGAACCTTCACCCTAATGCCAGTGAATGTGGAGGGACCACTGTATACATATATCATACATCTTATAGAAATTCTGTTCTCATCGCTTTAAGAATAGACAATGCATTTAAACTGAGGTAATTGGTCATAACCATTGTGTAATTTATATTCTCTGACTTGGAATATAATTTTGAGAAACAATACAGTATTAATTATCTGGCATTTCTCATCTAAACAATGGAAAGTTAGCACATGATTTCCTTTCCCATGTCCTTTTCATCACAACAAACTAGCTGGCTATGTCCCTTTGAATGTTACTTAATAATCTATTGCAGAATGACCGAGAAAGGAGGTGAAGGAGAAAGTCAGGGTCTTTTCCTCAGCTATCTGGATTGCTCAAATCAATTATTAATTATGTTCTTTTCTTGGCTCATTGCGTAGGCTCAGGCTAGGTCACAATATATTATTTTTATCCCCAAAACAACCCTGTCACCTAAAGGGATTGTATGCTCAAGGCCAACTGATGATTTCCCCCGGCTACGTAGGGCTTTGAACCTGAGTCTTCTGATGCAAGTTTATTTCCTTGGAAGCACTTGCAGCCAGTTCCTTCAGCTCTTCATTCTCATTGTGACCAACCAAGGATAGGAGACCGAAGATAGCGCTGTAGGTACCCATAAGTGTAGCCAGTTTTTCAAAAAAGCAGTAAGGGACTGTTGAAAATCTTGACATATAGTGTTGACAGTCAGGAAGTAGCTGTTAACAAGTTTGTGAATTGCCTAAATAGTAAATGAAAATACTAATTTTAGTTACCCGAGCGATGCGTTTCTCTGTAAAATTAACATTTTGTCCACATTCATAAATTACATAATGCACACATTTCCATCTTTATGAAGGGTTTACACCCCAAAATTCAGAATTTCTTGGCATCTTGTTCCATCTGTATGAAAGGAAAAGCTTTCCAACCCTCAAAGAAAGGACATAGCTTATCATAAGGGACATCTGACAACCCTAATACCTGCCAAGCATTTACTGTCTTTGCCCTTGCCAGGGCTTATGGTGGACATTAGCCAGCCCAAGGAGAGCCCTTCTTACACCACACAGTCAGGAGCACCAAGCAGTGAGATGTCATTTAGCTTCTGTGTACCTCAGACTTCCTCTGAATATTCTGTTTCCCATGCAGGACCAAGTCTCTGCTCTGGTGATTTCTTTATGTGTGCCTGCTTGTCCTTTCCTCCCTGTTCTTGTCCTTACATCACCTTGCCACAACTTCCTCTTGGCTATATACTTGACTTTGACCCCTATTACTTTTGCCTGTGTGCCACTAGCCCATGCTTCTTTTGCCTGTGTATCTTGCTACAGCTGTTGGGTGCTGCTTGTTTCCCTCCTGGGTTGTTCTTTTATCGCTTCTCCCTGGTCCTCCTAACCCTTGAGTCCAAATACAGAACTTATAGACCCAGGGATTAAGTACACAACGTTTTTACAGTGGTAGGTGAAGAATGTAATATGTTCTGGTGAAACACACACACACACACACACACAGAGAGAGAGAGTTGTAACTTTCAAAGGTGAGAATTAATCTACCTAATTACAAAAGTTAATTCACTGGATAAATACCTGTGATAATTGGCCTTTCTTAGTACTTGTTAATGAGTTCCACAGGTGTTATTCTCTCATTACTAGCATTATATGAATATATTTTACCATGTAAGTGCCACTGTAATTATTACTAATACTAGCTGTGACATTTGTCTTACATAAGCTGTCAGCAGGAGTGATCACTGATATTTTTTCCCCAGTTGTGTTTAAGTACTTTCTTCTGAAGAAGTACTTGAAGCTGAGTGAGGGCAGGTATTTACATTTCTTGCTGCCTGTATCTGGTCCCTTTGGCACTGCGGTGTGGTAAATGCTTTTTTTACAAGCTGGGAAAAGCATGCCAGATTTAATAAAACTGATTATGGTGAGTCAGCTGGTTTGTCATGGATATTTTATTATGTTCATTATGTTCTTACATGCTTTGAAAAGTACTATTTATGAGACACATTGACAACTATTGGTGCTCACCTCGTAAGGTAGTTATTGATAGGTAGAACCAAAAAGTAAAAACTGCAACTGCAGTGTATTGGTGCATCAGTATTTCATTGAGGTAAAGTATTATAAATAATTATCCCTTTAATGAGCATTAAAAACAAGACTGTGGTGTCCTGAGAATGTATCATACCAGTGAACTGGTCCATGATGCTGGTTGGCCTGTGTCCTGAATCAAACAATGGGGATATAAAGCACTCTCTGTTTGAAGCTTTTCCTACAATTCCTACATGTATTTCAGGTCTTACTGTGAAATTGGAAGATTACAAGAGTATAGCAAAAGATTTCGAACTTGGGGCCAAATCACAGACATACTAAATATGTCTTTTATTTAAGATTGCAAAGATTAATCTAACCATTTTAGGAAACTGAGTCTGTGGAAATGTCCCTAAAAGAGGAACTGCTCATATTTGTATTTGAGATTTGATTCTGATTTGAAGGAACATTTAACCCAGTTTTCTAGTTTGGACCAAACAAGAGAGTGTTATTTAACAGAAGAAAAGAAGAAAGGAGAGAGATTGCAGAACTATGTAGCCTATTGCTGGTCCAATAGTTGATGGTTTGTTAGAATGGGATTGTAAAATATCTCAGTGAAGACACTATGTGGTAATAAAATAAAACTTGCATTCAGCTAAGTCCAGACTTATAGCTCTTCTTTGAATCTGGCTTTGGAAAAGACAAATAAAAAAGGAACATCTGTTTGCTTGGCAGTTACCTGGCATACCTTGAAGGTAACACCCAATTTATTGAAGGTAATTTCCAAGAGCAGAAATGTTACATATTTATTTTTTCAAACCCATACTCTAAATTACCTAAGAAGAGCCACAAACATGAACTTACTTACATGCAGAATTTTGCTTTAAATTATTCTCCTTTTCCCCAAAGACATTTTTCAATGATTCCTGTAAACCATGTTAGTCTGGAATATCAGACAAAGGGATCATGTAGCACCTTTGAGACTAGCTGAAAGAAAGAAGCTGGTAACATGAACTTCCATAGTCTTGGGTCTATGAAAGTTCATGCTACCAATTTCTTTCCTTTATTTACTGCTAGAAGATCCCTTGCATACTTTGTAAAGAAATGTTTCCTTTTGCTTGATCTGAATTTACTATCATTCAGTTTCATTGGATGGCCTGAGGTTCTTGCGTTGTGAGAGGAAGTAGGGAAAATTTTCCCCCCTTATCCATTTTCTCCACACCAGACGTGGAGCCAAAACAGACGGCCCTTTGAGCCCCGGATTGGGGCTCCGGCAACCAACCTTATTGAGCTGGCAGCTCCTTTTTGAGCTGGCAGAAGGGTGGCCTTTCCGCTGCAGCTTTAAAGTGCTTCTGTGGTGTGCAGCGTATAATTGCTATGCTGCCGGAGTGCTGCAATGCTGCTCACCATCTGGTCTGGTGGGCAACTTGATGCCAGCTTGAGGGCATCATCGGGGCATACATCTTCTAAATGCCACACCCCCATGCTGCCCCCAAACCGTCACTTACTGCTAGTCTGTACCAGCCCATTGTTTTACCTGTATAATTTTCACTTACTCATTTTTTAATTTTTATTTATTTATTTATTTATTTGCTATGATTAACAGCCTCAAATATTGCAACCTTTCCTTCTCTGGTGTTGCTTCAGGCTACTGGTAGATTTGGTTGCATTTTTCTCCATCTTGTCAAGTTTTACAATATTATGTTTTTTTTTGTGGTGCAGTGACCAAAACAGTCACACAGTACTCCAAGTGAATCTGGCTCTGGATTCATTAAGTTGTTGCTTTTTTTTTAAGAAAAAGAAAAAAGGAGTGGGAGGTTACGAAGTATCTTTTTACCTTCAAGGCAAACATATGATTATGAGTTTTGATAATCAATTATCACATATCCCAGAGTGTGAGCTGTATCGTAACAGAAACTGAGAAGCTTGGTTTTGTATTCCACTGCATTCTTCTGAATCCCATCGCCACCTCTGCCTTGCAGGAATGCTGGTGGTGCTGAGGCCTGGCAGTCAGTCAGTCATAATTTATTATGGTCCATAGACCCAAAATTTAGGCATTTAGATATTCAAGTTCTCAAAATTTCCCACAATAAAACAAGAGGAGAGGAAGTTGCAAAATATACCTCTAACAAACTCTAACTCTAATGATAAAACTAACTGTCCCTTTATACATAATGGATTCTGATTCTAGCTGCCTCAGAAAGAAATTTGGCAACTGCAAGAGTGACATTGGGGCATTTGTCTTCCAGCAAGAATTTTACATTAAAAAGGTCTGATCTTCCATTCATCTTACTTAATAATGGATAGATTTTGGCTTGTTGAATCTGGTTATAAAGACTATAGTGCAGTAAACTGTGTTCCATAGACTGCTTCCAAGTTATTACGTGGGCATCTTCTTGTGGCATAAGGAATACAGGCAAATCTACCATAAGTAGTTCTATAGAATATACATTACACCTAGCCTTAAGAGAAAACATGGTGGTACTTGCCAAAAGACAGGTTCTCCAAATAATTGGCTATATGGAAGGGGCCATCATAATGTATATGCATCATACTGGGGGAACAAAAGACATAAGAACACAAATGCAATTCACAGAAAGCTATTATCTCCAGTGGCTTTAATTTAACAGACTTAGGAGCAATATCCTATGCTGAAGCCTGTTGCAGTGCTCTTGTGCACCTGTGATATAGTTGGAACTGTATCAGCCTCGCCTCTGGTACTACTGAAATAAGGCACAGGGAAATTGTACCATTTGCCTTCCTGTTTTGATGTCCCATTTCAGCTTCAGTGTTTCCTTCTTTCAAACATATGCTGGAGGATTCCAGCTGCAATCCATCTGGGTCATGCAAGTGGGTCAGGCATTGCCCCATGCCATTGCCCTAGTGTTAACATTGTTCAGCCAAGTGTGGGTCAGAGAGAGAAAGAGAGAGAGAGTCTTCTTGGGTATAAAAGGGAATGGGCCCAAGCCCAGCACTCAGAGTATTGCCCCATTCTCACATCCCATGAAGAGGTTCATATTAAAGGATGTGAATCTCTAATTTTAACCTTAGTCACTTCTCCACTTTAGCCAGTTTAGCCAAAGGCTGACTCAAGGGTTTCTATGGCCTATATTCCATACAAGATCAAATCTTTCTTAATGCACTGAGGTGATGCCAGGTGTCGTTGTTGAATTTCTGCAAAGTATCTTTGAGTTCCATATATATGTACACACACACACACACACACACACACACACACACACACACACATATATATGTACACATACATCATCTGTACTTTAGAAAACTATCCATTCATTGTGAAAGATAAGAATGTATAGCCGTGGGAGATATCCATTGGGTCTTTAATATCCGTCAACTCAGTTGGCAGCAAAAGTGCAAAGTATTTGTCACAGATACCACATTTTATTTTATTTGAGAAATTTATATGCCTCCTTTAAAGGTAAATTTAAAAAACAACCACTTGGAGCATCTTCCAAAGCAAAATACAAATCACAATAAGTTTAAGAGATTAATTTTACAAAAAATAATCACTGATAACATCAAGCCACTTAAATTATTGCCCTAGGGATAGGAGGGAGACAACAGCTAGACGAGGAAATGAACACAGCTGGCTGCTCTGGGAAAAGGTTGTGGCATGCTGGCATTGCTGGCTGCATGCCAGCATTTTAATGGAAGAAGTTGCAAAGCATCTGTTGGGCAAGAACATTTATCAACAGTACATACATATTTGACTGGGAGACCAATTAGTGCTTTGGAAACATAACAAGGGTGTTGTTGTTATTGTTGCTTACTTGCCTTCGGCGAGAGAAAAGGAGCCCCATAACTTCTTAAAGTCATGAATACATTATTGAGGCACAGACTTCTGTAGCCAAGAGATTGCTTCAGGCTGTTAATGAAGTATACACAGAGAGACTTGTACTGTTGAAACCAAAGGAAGTATATTGAGAAATGGCAGTATATAGACACTAATGAAGTCAGAAGATTTACATATGCAGTCTTATAAAAACTGGAATCTACCTAAAGTGATGGATGAACTAACAAATGTCAGTCATAAATACAGGTGTGTAGCACTGAAATGGATCTATGAACAAACATTGCCCCAGAGTAGAGGAGTCAAAGTGAGTCTAGATAATAAACAATGAGTACTGATTGGTGGTAATAGTCATGGAATTGAGGCCAACTTAAGTAGCCTATTTTGAGTTGTCTCCTTCGTGCACATTTTTGTATTCCTAACACAGTTCCAATTCTAGCCTACAGTTGCACAGCCTTTGATTTTGCTAGCAGGGTATGGAGTCTGCATAGAGACAAAAAACATGTCAACTCTTGTATGGTTTTTCTACATACTTTTGTTGCACAGCCTTTGATTTTGCTAGCAGGGTATGGAATCTGCATAGTAAGAGACAAAAAGCATGTCAACTCTTGTATGGTTTTTCTAGGCATTATAATAGGGCATATTTTCTAGTAGTTGTTGTTGCTGTTGTTAGATGCTGTCAAGTCAACTTCAAGTCATCCTCCACACTGATGGAGGATCTCTCAGAGACAACAGCAGTTACATCATAACACTTATTAGTACTGCACAGAAGGAGGCATGGTAGACCCCCTTTGATTGTCTTTTCCCACAAAAAAAAAAACACCTTATGATGAGACAACGCAAGAGTGCAAGAAGATGACACTTCCACATCAGATGGCACTCAATGAACTGCTGAGGTACAGAGAAGACAACTATGAGTAGCACTGTCACTAATGAGACAGGTGGACTCAGATGATGCACTGTGTTTTAATAAGGAAATGAAAATCCTAAGAAGAAATGGGATGGCATTAATAGTAAGGAGAAATGTATCAAAAACACTCAACGGATATATGTAATGCAAAATATGACTGAATAATAAGACTTCAGGGAAAGTTTATGCTCTAACTACAGAGGCAGAAGAATTAAAAACTGAAAGTTTCTGTGCTGGATTCCAGGATGAAATTGATCACCCACCAAAACAGGACTTCTTTTTAGTCATAGGTGGAAAACAAAAAAGGAACTGATTGAATTCTGTGATGCCAGCAATGTGTTCATTACAAACACATTTTTCAAGCAACTAAACTGGTGACTGTATACATGGATATCACCAATGTAGAGATCAAATAGACCACATAGCTGGAAGCAGAAGGTGGAGAAATTCCAATCTCTCTGCAAAAACAAGGCCAGGAACAGATTTTGGCATAAAGAATTACTGATGTCAATGTCAAAGTCAAAAATTAGAGTAGAACTAAAGAAGAACACTAAATCAGTCTTCATACCAAAATACAACCTGTAGGTCCCCATAGAACCTAAAGATAATTTAAAAAAGAGATTTGCACTATTAAGCCTGATTGACTAGGAGCTAGAAAACCTCTTGATTGAAGCCAGGATTGTCTGGATTGTCAGAGAGGAATGCAAAAAGACACTTCCTGCAGCTACAAAGAAAGAGAAGCCTCAATGGAAGATAGATGAAACTCTTTAAGCAGTTTAGGACAGATAAGATGCAAAAGGAAAAGAAATAGAATCAGAACCCTGAATGCAACTGTTCAGAGACTTGTGCATAGGGACAAAGGGAACTACTATAATAATGAATGCAGAGAAAGAGAAGATTGAAAAAAAGACCAAGAGATCTCTTCCCCAAGATCTGAGAAATCAAAGGGAGATTTAAACCAAGAGTGAGGATACTCTACAATCAGCGGGGGAACATTATATGAGCAAGTAGGAATAAAAAAGATGATGGAGACAATACACTGAAGTGTCAAGGAAAGAAGTGTCAAGGAAAGAAGAGAGGCAAAACAAAGGGGAGATAGGAACAAAATCAGAACCATAAATGGAACTGAACACCAACTCATGCACAACGATAAAGAGAATTATTATAATTAACATTGCAGAGAAATAGAAGACAACAAGGAAGGAAGAGCAAGAGACCTCTTCCACAAGATCTGAGAAATCAAAGGGAAGTTTAAAACTGGAATGGGGATAATGTACAGCAGGAGAGTACATTGCATGACCAAGTAGAAATAAAAACATAGTGGAAACAGTACACTGAACAACTACATTCAAGGAAGAAAGATTTGAAGATGAACCTACAATTTTAGAAAGTGAAGTTGTATTCAGAATACTTGGGTGGAATAAATCACAGCAACAGATGGTATACCGGTAGAGTTGCTTCAGGCTACAGAGACAGAATGGAGACTGCAGTCAAGAAATCAGAAGACTAAGGAGATTATCACACTTAGGGTTAGTGTCCTTAAAACATGGCTAGATCGTTCCTAAAGTGCGAGGGTCTAATCACCGGTTGTGCTTGTCTCCCGTGATGAAATTGTCATAGAGGTGTCTCATAATTAAAGCGTTCACGGAACCACCATTTCTCTCATAAAGGAAGTTCCTATCTGTGAACACTTTAATGATGGGATGCCTCCATGACAATTTCATCATGGGAGACAAGCACAACCGACGAACATACCCTTGCACTTTAGAGGCTATCTAGCCACGTTTTAAGGATGGTCAAGCCTCCATGTGATAATCTCCTAGGACTTGGAATTCCTTGTGATTGGGCGGGCTATAAATAAATCATTATTATTATATTATTATTGGAAGGGCAGCTATGATCCTGAAGTATCAGTATATCTAACTGAATACTAAGTTTAGAATTGTCCATGCCATCATCTTTCACATTTCTATGTATGGTTCAGAAAGCTGATAGGAAGAAAGTTCACTAAATTGAAATCTGGTACCAGAGAAGAATTCTACAGATACTGTGGACTGCTAAAAAGACCAATAAATGAGTACCAGAGCAAATCAAGTCTGAACTCTCCCTAGAAGCCAAGACGACTAAACTAAGACTGCCATGCTTTGGACATACTATGAGAAATCATGACTCACTAGAAAAGTCAGTAATGCTTAACAAAGTAGAAGGCAATGGGAAAAGAAGAAGACCACATTCCACATAGATAGACTCAAGAAAGTCACAGCAACAAAGACTTGCAGGTCTTCTCATTCATGGGGTTGCCAGAGGGTTGAAGTTGATGGTGGGTACATCTTAGCAGCAGAGCAGAGGGCCTACTCCTGTTTTCTAATCCTTTAAAAAGTAATTTCTGGATAAATTATGGCAGTGTCCCTTTTTTGTTTTGGGGAAGCTCCCCATATAAAATATCAGCTGGATATTGGTGACTGCAATTTAAGTAACATCCAAAACCATGCTGTCAGATTTTGAGACATTGGCTGTGATGTTATGAAAGTTAAGGCAGGCCCCCAATTTTTGCCTCAAGGAGGTCCCACCCCCTTTGAAATTTTAACTTGAAAGTAGCCTGTGGAACTTGAATAACAACCAAAAACACTGTGAAATTTCGAAGTGTCTTATCATGTTTTGTAATGAGTTATAGCAACCAGCCTTTTTTCTTCTTCATGGAAGTCCCCTCTTTGGAATTTTGATTTTTTTCTACTTGGAACTGAGGGGGAGCCTGTACAATTGCAGGGCTGTGGGGAAGGAAAGATTCAAGGAAGGAAAGCTTAACTTTGCTGTTCCCAGCAAAGCTCAATTTCTTAAAGCTGCTATTTATAATGCAAGAGAAGCTTTGGAGACCCTTCTTTGGCTCCAGTAGCTTCAAAAATGAGGTAAATGAGGAACTGAAGCAGGGCTTTTTTGGAAGGTGCAAACTATTTATTTTATTTATTATTCATTTAGTTAATTTAAATCTTGCCTCTCTCAGCACAGGATTCAAGACCTGTCTTTGGAAGGCGTTCCATCAAGGGAGTGACCTTGATCTCCTTTCAGTGCCAGATGAAGTCCTTTGTGTTTGTTGTAGACATTTTGAATGTCTGTTTTATGAGAGGGTGCTGAAAAGTTCTTGGCCTGACCCACTTATCAAAAGTTTTGTCACTGTAGTTTAGAATCATAGACTCAAGAGTTGGAAGAGAACACAAAGAACTTTATTTTGTAATATAAATTGCCAATTTGCAGAATCATAGCTATTTCTGAATTTTTTCAGATTGTTGATAGAATCATGTCAATGAAAAGTGTGGAATTTTCAAGGGCCAAACTTTCTAAGCCATCATGCGGTTCCTACAGAAGAAAGCGCCAAAGGAAATCCATGAGTGTATTATGTAAACATTGGGTGACAAGTGTCGAACATACTCAACTGGGAAAAAGTGGCTTTCAGCATGGAGATTTCAAGACCAAGGGTGCAACAAGGTCTGGGAGGCCTGCAATAGTGTCAACTCATGAAATTGTTGAGCATGTTCATGACCTGATTTTGACAGATCAGCTAATCTCAGCTAAAACAATTGCTGAGACACTAGAGATATCCCAGGAATGCATTGAGTATATCATTCATGAGCAGTTGGCTATACAGTAGGTGTCAGCCAAGTGGGTGTTGAAATGTTTGAATGCTGACCAGAAATTAAATTGAATGGATACCTCCAAGTTGATTTTCCAGCATTTTGAGTGATCTAATGATAACTTTTTGGAATGACTCATCACTGTTGATGAAATATGGTTACATCACTATGATCCAGAGACCAAACAATAGTCCTTGCAGTGGTAGCACTCAGTTTGTCCATGGCTGAAGAAATTCAAGATCAGCAGGAAGGGCCATGGCCACAGTTTTTTTGGGAGAAGGAAGGTATTTTGACTATCTTCTAAAGGATGATATAATGCAGAATACTGTTCTAAATTCCTGTGCTGATTAAAGGAGGCATTAAAGAAAAAACAGCAAGGGAAGTTGAGAAAGGTGTTCTCTGTTTGCAGAACAATGCATCGTTCACAGGACTGACAAGACAATGGGTGTTTTCAGGAATTTGGGGTTTGTGGGCATAGACCACCCACCCTGCTCACCAGATCTTGCTGCATCAACTATTTCCCTTTCCATATTTTAAAAATAGTTTGAAAGGGAGGAACGTTTTGAATGATTCAGATATTATACTAGTAGCAGAGCAGTATTTCAGTAAAAATTTTGGAAAGGTGAAAGAAACTTGAGAAACAATGTGCCAAGTGCATCGAACTTCGGACTGAATACAGTGGTACCTCGGGATACGAAATACCCAGGTTACGAAATTTTCGGGATACGAAAAAATCCCATAGGGAATTATTGTTTCGGGTTACGAATGTTTTTTCGGGTTACGAAAAAACTTTTGGTGCTTTTTTCGGCTTTTTCGCACGGAATCGCGGCTTTTCCCCATTAGCGCCTATGGCAATTCGGCTTACGAAGGCTTTTCGGGTTACGAAAGCGGCCGCGTTACGAATTAATTTGGTAACCCGAGGCACCACTGTACATGGAATACCACGTAAGTTTCATGGCTCTAGGCCATTCCCTTCTTGGTTAGACTGAGGACTTTTCAGCACACACTCCCCCCCCCCCTTGAACTTGTTTTTTTCTTATGGCTTATTTCTTTTTTTATCCTGCGTAAATGTCTGCTTTACTGTTTTAGAAACATGCAGAGCCATGCAGAAAACCTTAAACTCTCATGGTTTGCTGCTGCAGCTTTCCTGTTCTATGTTAGTGTAAGCCTGACGTTTCTCATTCTGTGTGTATACGTGTGTGTCTGTGTATCATACAGGAGTTGTACACCTGCTCTGAATAAACTGTTATCTAGATCTCTAGCTAGGGAGCCAGTGTCTGTTCCCCTTTCCCTTGAGATGCCCTTTTCCCCCTCTTATGCCTCAAGGGTGAAGAAAATATCTTTCCACCAAAATCTGCCATGCCAAGCTACTTTGCCTACTTGCATTTGATGATCAATGCTTGTGATGCTTTTATGATTTTGTCTGCACATTAAAAAGTAGGGCAGTAAATTAGGTCAACCCAAGATACAAGAGAGAAATTGCACCATCATTTACTACCAAAGTAAATGGTAGTAAATGGCAAAGGTCTGTGGATTGAGCAACATCCCTTCATGAAGGTGGTGTGTGTGTAGGTGTAGGTGTTTTGCCTAAGGGTTCTGCTTTGCTGCATGAGACATTTAAGTAAGGAATATCATCTTCAGTTATGTGGACAAAAGCAGAATAAGAAAAAGGATTTTCCTTATAATGGCATCATGTAATGCTTGCATTTACTTGCCATTTTGGTTTGTTGATGCGCTGAAGTATGTACAGTCTCCATCATTGCTGTAAGACTAAAGCAATACATACAGAGGGAAAACTTCCTGTGAATAGGCTTCTCAAAAGGACACAGATCTAAACAGGATCGTATATGTTGTTGTTGTGTACCTTTAAATTGTTTCTGACTTATGCTGACCCTATCACAGTTGTTTCGTGGTAAGATTTGTTTGGTGGATGGGTGAGGGCTATTGCCTTCCTCTGAGGCTGAAAGAGTGTGACTTGTCTACAGTCACCCAGTGAATTACCATTGTTGAGCGAAAATTTGAACACTGACCTCCTGGCGTCTTAGTACAACACTAAAACCACTATACCACACTGGTGATATGTGATTGTGTATTTAATGCCACAGTAGCTTCCCTGATACAGACCTCAGTTTTCAGAGATGCTTCACTAGCAGCACAGTACAGCTAGGCCACATAAAATCAAGATGCTGTCCTTCACTCCCATTACAGACCCACAGTGCCAGTTCCCCCTTTCCTGGAGAGATAAGTGATGAAAAAAGCAGTGAGAATGGCTTTTTTTCATCGCTTATCTCCCCAAGAAATGGGGAATTGGCACTGTGGTTTGCGTTTGATCATGGAGACAGTTACATTGTTTTGAACTATCAAGTTGTCTGAACATGAAACATCTAACATAATGAGGTGTCATGCTGTAAACATCAATCCTGTTTGACCGTTCATTTTACCCTGCTAGTATTCTCGGTCTGAAGTTTGGATTATAAGATTAGTTACTTCTTTCTTTGCCATGATTCTCTAATTAAAAATCTGAAAATGGGGGGGGGGAGCAGCAATACACTAAAATGTAATTTGGGCCCAGTCCAGACGGGCCAAAAAGGATGCCCTCGTCACATGCAGACCCCCAAGTCAGACGGAGGAATTGGATGATGCCTTTCTAGAACAGATAACCACACATTCAGAAAGGAGAGATGTAGTAGTGATGGGCGACTTCAACTATCCTGATATTTGCTGGAAGTCAAACTCAGCCAAATCCTCAAGGTCTAGCAAATTCCTCACTTGCCTTGGAGACAATTTCATTGTCCAAAAGGTGGAAGAGGCAACAAGGGGTTCAACTATTCTAGATCTTATCCTAACCAACAAGGATGACTTGGTTAATGGGGTGCAAGTGGTGGGATCCTTAGGTGGGAGTGACCATGTTCTCCTGGAGTTTGTTATACAATGGAAAGGAGAAGCCAGGCAGAGTCAGACACGCATCCTAGACTTTAGGACAGCTGATTTTAGTAAACTTAAAGAAATACTGGGTGTGATTCCATGGTCAACAATACTAAAAGAGAAGGGAGCTCAAGATGAAAGGGAGTTTCTTAAAAGGGAGATTCTGAAGGCACAATTTCAAACAGTTCCAATGAGGAAGAAAAATGGGAGATGTCTCAAGAAACCAGGATGGATGACTAAAGAACTTTCAGCTGAGCTAAATTTAAAAAGGGACATGTATAAGAAATGGAAAAATGGGGAAATCACCAAAGAGGAATTCAAACAAATAGCAAGCACATGTAGGGGTAAAGTCAGAAAAGCCAAAGCACAGAATGAACTCAGGCTTGCTAGAGAGGTTATGAACAACAAAAAAGGCTTTTTTGGATATGTCCGCAGCAAAAGGAAGAAGAAGGAAACGGTAGGGCCACTGCGTGCAGAAGATGGCAAAATGCTAACAGGGGACAGAGAAAAAGCAGAATTACTCAACACCTTCTTTGCCTCAGTCTTCTCAGAAAAGGCAAAGGGAACTCAACCTGACGATAATGGAGCAGAGGACAGAAAAGAGGAATTTCAGCATAGAATAAGCAACGAATACCTGTTTAACCTAAACGAATATAAGTCTCCAGGACCAGATGAACTACATCCAAGGGTATTAAAAGAACTGGCAAATGTAATATCGGAGCCATTGGCAATAATCTTTGAGAAGTCCTGGAGAACAAGAGAAGTGCCAGCAGATTGGAGGAGGGCAAATGTTGTCCCCATCTTCAAAAAAGGGAAAAGAGAGGATCCCAACAATTATTGTCCAGTTAGTTTGAAATCGATACCAGGAAAGATTCTAGAGCAGATAATTAAACAAAGAGTCTGTGAACATCTAGAAAGCAATTCCATAATCACAAAAAGTCAACATGGGTTTCAGAGAAAGAAGTCATGCCAGACAAACCTGATCTCTTTTTTTGATAAAATTACCAGCTTGGTAGATGAAGGGAATGCTGTGGATGTAGTATATCTTGATTTCACTAAGGCCTTGACAAGGTTTCCCATGACATTCTTGCAAACAAGCTTGTAAAATGTGGGCTAGACAAGGCAACTGTTACATGGATTTGTAATTGGTTGACCGGCCGAACCCAAAGGGTGCTCAACAATGGCTCCTTTTCATCCTGGAGAGAAGTGACCAGTGGGGTCCCACTGGGCTCTGTCCTGGGCCCAGTGCTATTCAACATCTTTATCAATGACTTGGAGGACAAAATTGGGGGCATACTTATCAAATTTGCAGATGACACCAAATTAGGGGGAGTAGCTAATACTCCAGAGGACAGGATCAAGATTCAAAATGATCTGAACAGACTAGAAAACTGGGCCATAGCTAACAAAATGAAATTCAACACAGAGAAATGTAAGGTACTGCACTTAGGGCGGAAAAATGAAAAGCAAAGATATAGGATGGAGGACACTTGGCTGAATGAAACTACATGTGAAAGGGATCTAGGAGTCCAAGTAGACCATAAGTTGAACATGAGTCAACAGTGCGATTTTAGGCTGCATCAATAGAAGTATAGTGTCTAGATCACGGGAAGTCAAAGTGCCACTATATTCTGCTCTGGTCAGGCCCCACCTGGAATATTGTGTCCAGTTCTGGGCACCACAATTCAAAAAGGACATTGAGAAACTGGAGCGTGTCCAAAGGAGGGCGACTAAAATGGTGAAAGGTCTGGAAACCTTGCCCTATGAGGAACGACTCAGGGAGCTGGGGATGTTTAGCCTGGAGAAAAGAAGGTTAAGAGGTGATATGATAGCCCTGTTCAAATATTTAAAGGGATGTCATATATCAAGAGGGAGCAAGCTTGTTTTCTGCTCTCCAGAGACTGGGACACGGAGCAATGGATGCAAGCTGCAGGAAAAGAGATTCCACCTCAACATTAGGAGGAACTTCCTGGCAGTAAGGGCTGTTCGACAGTGGAACACACTCCCTCGGAGTGTGGTGGAGTCTCCTTCCTTGGAGGTCTTCAAGCAGAGGCTGGATGGCCATCTGTCCGGGATGCTTTGATTGTGATTTCCTGCATGGCAGGGGGTTGGACTGGATGGCCCTTGTGGTCTCTTCCAACTCTACGATTCTATGATTGTATGCGAGGGGCGGTGCCCCTTGCACGTGACAAGGGCATCAAAATGGTGGCGCCCTGTACAGATGGGCACTACCATTGTTACACAAGTGCCGTGCGGCATCTGCACAGTGCCGCATGGCACTTGTGTAACGAGTGCGGCTCTGGTGCACTCTGGCGCACTTGTTACTCTGCTGCCACGTCATAGAAAGAACCCGATTTTTGTGGGTTCTTCTTCCGCCGGTGGGAAGCCTCGCCGTTTGGCAGCTGAGTCTTCCCTCCGGCAGAAAAGCAGGCGCCGGCAGGCCGCCCTTTTTGAGCAGTCTGTAACCCGCCATGGTCAGTATAGAAACCCTGTCCAGAACTACAGCAGTCACAATCAAAATCAAAAGGATAGCATGGTCCATAAAGCACACCAGTTTAAAGCTTTTCAGAATAGGTGGAGTTGAGGAGATAGGGGAAGTTATAGCAACAGCAAGTACATTTCTATACTGCTTATCAGTGAACTAGCACTTGCTAAGCAGTTTACAATATGTAAGCTAATTGCCCCCAACAAGGTGGGTTCTCATTTTAGTGACCTAAGGAAGGCTGAGTGGACCTTGGAGCTCCTGGGATCAAACTCACAACTTTGTGGTTGCAGTACAGGCATTTAACCACTGTGCCAAGTCCATGGACTTTAAAAAGAGTTTTTCCATAGCCTTCCTGTTGAAGACAAGAATCCTCAATGGGTAAGACTATGTCTTTGGGAGACAGGTTAGAAAAGCTACTTTACTTTGCAATAACTCCCAGAACCTCTCAGCCAGCATGGCATTAAGATAACCAAACAGGTGCAAGTTAGATTCTGAGCTTTTCTGTTCCTCCCTCAAATCAACAATGGAGGCATATGTACAGCCTAGGACAGGGGTAGGCAACCTGCGGCCCGCGGGCCGGATGTGGCCCGGCGAGGCCTTGGGACCGGCCCCAGCCCGGTTCTGCCGCCGATTGGTGCCGGGGCCTTTGGCCTCTCGCGCGCAGGGGCAAGGGAGGCAATTGTCTATAGACGCCTCAGAAACATGCATTTATATTAACATTTTTTTTAAAATCAGCAAAAAATTTTGTGTGTCCTCCACTTTTTTTAAAAAAAGTGTCCACCATTTGAAAATGTTGCCCTACATTTGTCCCGGTTTATTTATTTATTTTATTTTTTTATAAAAATTATTTAATTATTTATTTTTTGGCTTCGGCCCCCCCAGTTGTCTCAGGGACAGCAACCCGGCCCCCGGCTCAAAAAGGTTGCCTACCCCTGGCCTAGGAACACAGAGTTCCATTCTTAGCTGTCTTGCTAAGATATCTTGTTATTAGACATTACTTTGAATGACCTTTAAAAAAAGTGACTTGTGTTAGCAAGCTCTGACCACATCCTAGAATAATGAATTTCATTAATTATGTGTTTCTGGAACTACTTCCTTTTATCGGTCTTTAACAACATACAGTCAGTTTCACTGTATGATGTCTAGCTCTGGCCTTTCATGATAGAGAATAATTTAATTCTCTTCAAAGCACTCATAATTTTGTAAACTTCTCACATGTCCCCAACCAATCCTCCTTCCTCCCTGCAAGATAAAAGGCCAGTTTCCTGCCTCATTACCCTATAAGAAATGTGCTTTAACCAATAGGTAAAGGAGAAATTGTTATTCTTTCTGGATACCCTTATTGGCTCCTTAGATTCTACATTCTGTTGTGATAATGTGGGAGGAGATTCATGAAGAAAGGATTTCAGTGTGGGTTTTGAAAGAGAAGAGAACCTGGTTAAAAGGACCTGTTCATTACAACCACCTACTATGTGATTATGCACAATCCATGAATCTACAGTAGTTATGATATATGACCAATACAGTGGTGCCTCGGGTTACGAAATTAATTCGTTCCGTGGCACCGTTCGTAACCCGAAAAGCCTTCGTAAGCCGAATTGCCATAGGCGCTAATGGAGAAAAGCCACGATTCCGTGCGAAAAAGCCGAAAAAAGCACCAAAAGTTTTTTCGTAACCCGAAAAAACATTCGTAACCCGGAACAATGTTTTCCTATGGGATTTTTTCGTATCCCGAAAATTTCGTAACCTGGGTATTTCGTATCCCGAGGTACCACTGTATAATATGCCATGTATAATGAGGATACAGGAGTAGGGTTGCCATACCTCCGGACCTCGAAACCGGGGGAAATGTAGGACAAAATTATCAAATCTAGGACACACAAACATGTGTCCTACATTTGAAAAATTTGTCCTACATTTCCCCTTGCCGCTTGGGCTCCGCCCCCCCGCCGCGATCGCAGCGAGGCTCGGGGCCTAGGCGGGGAGGGAAAGCCTCCCTGATTGAAGGATTCCCTCCCCGCCTGGGCCCTGGGCCTCGCTGCGATCGTGGCGGTGAGCGGAGGCCAAGCGGCGAGGGAAAGCCTCCGCCTTAAGGAGGCTTTCACTCGCTGCCTGGGCCCCGGGCCTCGCCTCAATCATGTTGGGGAGTGGAGGCCAAGCGGCGAGGGAAAGCCTCCCTCAGCTTGCCACATCCTGCCCAGGGGCGGGGGCAAACTGGGGCGGGACCGTGCGGACCCGCCCCAAATCGGGAAAGTCCCGCCCCCAGGCAGGATATGGCAAGCCTATACAGGAGAGAAGTTACTCTTTCAGAATTAACATACTATATGTAAATATCAGTGACACTCCACCATTCTCTCTCTCTCTCCTTTTCCCCCTCCTGAGTTACCTGCAAAACACTTCTTGTTATATGCAAGCCATGGGGTGAAGGGAGGGGTGTTGATGGGATTTAGGCATACATTGCCAGCTACAAATACTTTAGGCTTTAGTTCTTTATGGTATCACATACAGTTGGTCCTCCATTTTCATGGGGGATCTGTTCTGGCCCCCCCCCCATGAGAAAATGGAGGCTCCCGTTTATTCAAGCCCCATAGGCTTAAATGGAGTGCGCCCACCATTGCGAACAGTCCTTTGCATATATTCAAGGGCACGGATCCCAGATCTGCACATTAGGAGGGATGACTGTACTTTCTCTAGACCTAAATACCATGAAGGCACCTGATTTTGTTTGATTTTGGAAGCTAAGCAGGGTAAGCCCTGCTTAGTAATTGCATGGGGGACTGTCAGTGAACACCAGGTGCTGTAGACTATATTTCAGAGGAAGAAACTGGCAAAATCACCTCTGAGTATTCCTTGCCTAAGAAAAACCTATGAAATTTATAGAGTACCTATAAGTCAACAGATGACTTGAAGGCAACTACACACAGACACACATTTTTCCTAGAGCAGTGTCTATTGAGCTATCTGATGTGGAGGGATGGCAGTTATGTTCCCAATGTGCCAGAGATTGGTACTGTATTTGTGCCTATTGGGTACATTTCTTTTTTGCTTTCCTGGAAATTCACTGGGACCAGTGGCTCAGGGACCTATTTTGTCCATGGACCAAGACTCTCAGTAGCACTGTTTTAGAGTGTATATTCCAGTCTTGATGCCCAACTCCTCTCCCACACAATAGGAAAAAAGTCACAGCTTAATATTCATTTTATTTATTGTATTCAAACATGTATGGTATACCTTTCTATCCAAAATTTCTAATAGCTTTTAAAATTTGCATACACATCCAAATAGAGCACAACACATACACTTTTAAAAATCAGTTAACCATCAGGGGGAAAACAGAGCTTGGGTAATTCATTTTTTTTCTTATAAGAATTCTGAAAAGCCCCTATTAACATGGCCACTGTGGATTCTGGGAATTGTAGTTCAAAATGTAACTTTCCCAAGCTCTAAGAAAAACAATTAGCTGAGGAGTAAATAAGCAATAGACAAAAAGTCAGCAGAAATCACATATAGTTTTCCACATACAAGCATATACATTTTTTAAAAAGTCACAGTGTATAGTTTTTTGTGGGGTTTTTGGTCTATGTGGCCATGTTCTCTAGAAGATTTTCTTCCTGACGTTTCACCAGGCATCTTCCTCAGGACTAGAATAGCAAAATAAGGACTCTGCAAATGGGAAACCACTCAGAGGCAGGGGCATTCCCAGCAGATAATGATCACCAATTAGCAGACATTAATCCTCTTTTGCATTAGCCTCCCAGCCTGAAGCCTGCCATCAGCACCGAACAATACACATGCAAAGCACTCCTGCATTCCCAGGCTCACACAGTATATATAAACACTCACTTTTTCCAGGCAAGCATTCTCTGAAGATGCCAGCCACAGATGCTGGCGAAATGTCAGGAAGAATATCTTCTAGAACATGGCCATATAGCCCTAAAAACCTACAAAAAACCATGGATGCTGGCCATGAAAGCCTTTGACTTAACTCACAATGTATATTTTACCTTTGTTGTTGTTGTTGAGTCATAAAAGTTAAAAAGTAACTTTCCCAAGTTGTCTTAGTTCTGGTAGTTAATTGATAAGTTTGTGCTTTAAACATACATATTAAAACACTGTTAGTCATTTGGAAATTTGCATATATTTTCAAACAGCATAAAACACGAAGCACAAACCTAGCCATTAGCCCCCAGAAAAGATAGTAGAAGCTAGATCTTAAAGTACAATTATATCCTGAGTCTCTGAGATCAAGGGAAAAATGCCTTTGGGACATTTGGCAGGATTTGTGTTGTGCTTGTTAGACACGCAGGCCCTTTACTGATCATTTTCCAGTGGAAAGAAGTTGAAATGAATCTTTTTTGTCTACAACAAAAGATAACAACCTGAATGAGGTGGGATAGTCTTATGCTTTAACTATTTGGAGTTGTGTTGGTTTAGCAGCCATGTCAGAAACCTTATATGAGCACAAGAACTTGAGCCACTACATCCCTGCTTTTCAGGCACTTTTCAATGATGTTTGTTGATTTGCCTGTCTTATCTTTTAGCAGCTTCTCTGAAATTAATTGGAGAAAGTTAAGATTCTTAGGTCCCTTCTAGTTCACACAGCCAAGAACTCATAGGCTAGTGTTATTCTTTGTCTCCCCCCTCCATTTCTCTTTATTAAATTGTGGAAAAGCTCTATTGGCTTTCACTAATGTTCAATAGCTGTAATTGTTGTTTGTATATTTCTATGCCACTTCTTAGGAGAGTCTCCCAAAACTGTTTCCATCAAAATGATGTAAAATGACATTTAATGATTAGAAACAAAACAAAACCACAGAACAGTAAGTCACATCCCATGCAGTGGGAGAGTAGGAATGCTCACACTAGGGGAATTTCCTGACCTTTCCTTCCGACAGCAGCTTTATGGGAGATCATCAGGAAAAGCTTGGCATCTGAAACAGGGGGCTGCAGGGGGAGAGGAAAACTGGGCAGAGAAAGGTGGCGTGGACAAGGATGTGGTCCACATTTAGTGGTCCAGATATGAAACAGTTTCTAGCTCCAGTAGTGCCCAGCCCAGGCATGAGTCAGTGAATATTGATTGTAGACTGTAGACCCCATGCATCTGAGGAAATAGACTCAAGTCTACGAAAGCTCATGCTGTCAACTTCTTTCTTTTCATTAGTCTCAAAGCTGCTACAAAATCCTTTTGCATATTGATTTCCAGACTAACATTGCTTTGTCTTTGTAGATTGTACAGTTAGATACCAGCATGGTGTAGTAGTTTGAGCGTAGGACTACAACCCTGGAGATCGATTCCCTGCTTGAGCATAAAAAGCCACTGGGTGACCTTTGGCAAGTCACACTCTCTCAGCCTCACAGGATGGCATTGTAACCCCTCTCTGAAGAAACTTGCCAAGAAAACACTGTGATAGGTTTGCCTTAGGGCTGCCATAATTAAAAAATGATTTGGAGGCACACAAAAACAACAACAGTTAAAATGGCAGGCTTCTGGGTGCTAGTGTCTGTTTCTTCTTGTGCTCCGCTTTTACACTAGTAGTGCAACAGCAGATAGTCTTGTTGCATTCGACCAAAGTGATGGTTACTGAAGCAAATGATGCTTGATTCACAAATAACAAATAAATGGTTTATTTAGGAAGATGCAGGACTCAGGAGAGTTCCTTTTGGCATATAACTTCCATAATCCCCTGGCACCATCAGTCTTGCTGGTTAGGGGATTATAGTGGCTGCTGTCCAAAGGGTAAATTTTCCAGTGCCTGGGAAAGTGCAAGGGGTAGCTGCTTCTCTTCCTCCTTCCTTGGAGGCCAGGCTTGCCCTAAGGCTAGCCTGGTGCCTTTGATCTCCAAGTAGATTTCCAGGTGCTTAGCCTTGATGTGTATTAGTGGTAAGAAGCCAGCTGTATCATTTCACATTCTCAGGTAGTTTGGTATTGAGACAGGAAGTATAAGCTTGATGTGGCTTGATCTTACACCACCCTCACCTTAATTCATTTCTTCACAGAGTTTGTTGTTGCCAGAGTCAGAGCACCCAGGAGCTCCACATGTGGCACATGGTCTGTTGCATAATCAAGCAAATGATCATGTGTTTTGTGGCATGGACTTCAGCCCTCAAAATCAGAAAACTAGGATGGAAATGCTGACAGGACTTTTGGTAGGAACTGCCTAAGGGTGAGAGATTCAGTGCCACTCTCATTTTCCATCCTGGCTTCTGTGAAATCTGCTGTACCATAGATAAGTGAAGTCACATTTTCCTAGAACATTAAGTGGTGTGTTTAAAAATACACTGGCCTGCTAGTATTTTCCCTTTACTGAATAGCATGGAGATATATTGCAATTTGATGGAATCATCCTGATGAATTTGACCTGTTTATTTGTCCATGCTGCTTTAACTTCAGTTTATGAAGCTGTACTGCTGAAGTGTTTCATAGTCACAGATGCTTATGGACTCCCAATAGCAAGCTGCTTCAGCCCATACTAGCTCCCACCCAGTGTATACAACTACAGAGGTGTGTGCATTAGGGTCCAGGTTATCTGAAAGACTGTGTTGTCCCATATGAACTTCCCTGTACTTTGAGATCTGATGGGGAAGCCCTTCTCTCTGTCCCACCACCACCCTCACAGGTTGATCTGGCAGTAACATGGGAGAGGGCTTTCTCAGTGGCTGTTCCCAGGCCTAGAGAGGGTAGACTGACACCTTCCCTACTGTCCCTCCATAAGCAGGACAGTGAAACAAAGTTGAAGATTTATTTGTTGCAGTAGGCCACTGATCACTGATTGCTCAGGGGGGAAAGCCTTTCAGAGTATGATGTACAATTTATTTCTTGTTTTTAGCAAACTAGTTATTAGCTGCTTTTAATTCTATTGGTAGTTTAATTGTGTTTTTAATTTTTCTGTGATATAAATTTTAAAGCCATATCTGTTCTAACTTCTGTAAGCCACCTTGAGTCCCTGACACAATTTTTTATATCCCAGAAAAATTGAATAATTACCATTATCTACATGTATGTTGACTACATATATGGCGAGCTTCTTACACTGAAGTTATCGCCTGTGAAAATATTCAGGTCCAGAGGTTCTCTTTATGCCTCCAGGCACGTCTGGGTCATTACTTCAGGTTCTTATGGACTTCATTGATAAACAGTACCCTGATCCATCATTTGTAGCACAGGTACTATTTTGGTAGGAAGGTAACCGTGTTCTGTGCAGTCTGGGTCATTACGTCAGGTTCTTATGGACTTCATTGATAAACAGTACTCCTGATCCATCATTTGTAGCACCCTCAAACTCAGCTGCCATTGGTCTGAAGTCATGGCTAACTCCCCGCTAACCCGTTGAGATTCTTACTTGTCGCTTCAGTCACACATCAGCAGCAAAAAGGAAGGCTAAAGAAGAGCTTGATGGGTTAGAAGGAAAGAGGCCAGGACAAAGCAGGGCAAACACAATCTTCCAAAAGAAAGATTTATTCTTTCTCTATTGCCGTAAATATTACAGAGAATTGAAGGACATTTATAGTCACCACCTCACATTTGGTTCTAGTCCGTCCCCAAGCTGGTAAAAACTTATTAGGCTGGAAGACCTACCTGTCTGACACAATATGTCAGCTTCATATATTGCATGCCAAACCCTTCAGATCTGAGAACAAATCATAAAGGGCTGGTCCCTGTCCATGCTTCTATACTGTGCAGAAAAAGGAAGACTATGCAAGAAAGAAAGAATGTGTTCTGCCATGTTGCTCCCATATTACACTGGGTGTATTGACCACCAAGCTTCTGGAGTGAATGAGATTAGGGACTTTGGGGTCAAGAGCTGAAAATGACAAGTAGGTCTGAAATGTATTTTGGAAAGTAACTCTTGTGCCTGTGCGATGTTAGCCATTTTCTGTATGTTATTTATTCCAGTTTTGAATTTCCATCAACAACAAAACATTTTGGACAGACCCATTCTGAATAACTCAGTAATACATCCTGCTGTTCTTTCCTTAAGCAGATTAACTTTTGCGAAGGGATGCATGCTCATTAAAATGTACTAATTAATATGTATGTAAACCATTTCTACCACTTTAATACAAAGCTGTGGCTCTAGACCCTGGGAGTATTTCAGTTGGCAGATTAGAGTTTTATACAATTATTGCTGCAGTCCCTGGGTATATCCAGTTTGACCTGGACACTTATATAATAAGGGTACATTAGGACAGTCTTAGGACTGGCTGTAAACCACGTTAGTACAGAATTTCATAGCTTTTGCTGAATCATACAACTATAGGTTTCACTGTCTGATCCTCTGAGCCATAGAAAAGGGCTTAGAATTGTGCTGGGAGCATTTGATGAAATTTCTCAAACCAAAGAGAAGTCTGAGTATAAAATTCCAGAAATTTGAAAATTGTGTTTTAAGTGCCCTGCATAAGGCTTTTCACACGTGCCCCCCCATTTCCAGTCAGCATGCCTTCTTCTTTACCATCTTTGCAACCTACCCATCTTATCCTTCACCAAAACTAGTTTGCCAGAAAATGTCCTAACTACAAATCCAGACCTTACAGCTATTTGTTAAGTCAGTATGTGGACAGGTAATATTTTAGTTCATAGTCTGACTGCATGCAGGGTTTGAACTTCTTTGTCTCATAATTGGAAGATGCTTGCATACACAGAGAGACGTGTGCCACATTCTGGAAAAGAGGACACATGTTCTAGCTTTTGTTGTTGTTGTTAAGCAAAAGCAGGCTCCATATCTGTATTTTAGAATAAAATGTGTCATGAAAAATTAGTTTTATGCTTAGTTTCTCCTAAGTTCTTCACTGAGTGATGGGCATTATTGCCTGGACATTGCAATTATAATCTTCTGATCACAGTCTTTCTTTCCTTCCTTCAGCATTTTAGACATATTCCCTACTTTGGTTGCTATGGCCAATGCAAGTCTTCCTCCAAACAGACGTTTTGATGGTATGGATGTGTCTGATGTCCTTTTTGGGCAGTCAAAAAGAGGACACAAGGTAAGGAGTGAATTTTCTAAATATTCAATGTCCAAGTCAGTCCCAGTTATTTCTTTTACTTAGTAGTCATGTGTGATAGTAACAAACAATTGCCATTTAGTGCTGATCAACCATCACACAATTGTATATGTGTAAAAGGTAAAGTTAAAGGTTTCCATTTTGACAAGGTTGTCAGGTTGAATCCAACTGTTGGGGGTGGTGCTCATCTCTGTTACTAAGCCAAAGAGCCAACATTGCTAAAGATGATCCCATGGTTATGTAGCCAGCATGACTTCACAGAACACGGTTACCTTCCTACCAAAATAGTACTATCCCAAGCTCTTCCAAAACCTCTGCTTAACCATACTTTCTGGAACAAAACGGAGAAGTCAAAGTATGTCAGAAATACCTCAGAAAGGTTTTTTTGTATGTATGTCTAAACTTTTAATTAATTAAAAAAAAAGAAAAAAAATACCTCAGAACTGTACTGCTAAACTGTTCGGTAACAGGGTGAAATTCCTAACACAGATTAGCTCTTTATATTCTCAAATGAGCTACGTTGGAGCTCAAATAGCTGTGAATGCATTTTAGTGCTGAGGCAGAAAAAAATTGCAGTAACAATGGTGGTAAAAAATAAAATAATAAACTAAATGTTCGTTGTAAACCTTTCCTTTAATTAGAAGTCCACACGTTTTGGCTGGCTGTGGCTTGGCTGAGGAGGGTGGACATGTTTTTGGTTTGCAATGTCCTGCTTAGCATATTGAGGCACTCCCAAGTCACACTGAAGAGGCTGGGGAAGTCTGGTACAGCTCCATTAGTGAAGAGGCTGGGGAAGTCTCCATTAGTGGACTCTTCAGAACATCCAAAATTGCTGCCTGAGCCTGGCTGACTTTATATAATGTCAGGGTCACATCTGACCTTCTTAAAAACCTGAATCATATCTGTCACTGAAGGGTGACAGATATGCCTCATCCATGGGTCTGTTTACATCGTATTTTTTATCCCAGGTAATACATTTAGACACTTCCTATGTAATATCTTATGTGATCCTTTCTGCCACATATCATGAAGACTACTTTGTCATGTATCATAGGGCTTCTTTTGATTTGCCCTGAGCCTCTTCCTTTGCATTGTTGGCTGAGGTTTATGGAATGGTCCCACTCTCACCCTCATTCTAGTCCAATTATCAGATGGGGATATAGGTATGGTATGGGGCTGTGCAACAGAAGACAAAGAAGAGAGAAAGAAAGACAGCTGAATCACTGGTATTTATTTGTTTTAGGAGAAAAGGGCTCTGAAGAGGGTCGTTCCTGCAGGATTAAAGTAACCTAGGAGTTTGTGCAGAGGGACCAGATAGCAGAGTTGTAGGCATGGCAGAAACAATCACTTCAAGAAAAGTGGTTGCTAATACTTGAAGCTGAGACTCTAAAATTATACACCATGTGACTGGCTAGGAGGGTTTTTCATGCTATAATAAATATATAATAAGTACTCCTCTTCTGCCTCCTCCTCCTCCTCCTCCTCTTCTTCTTCTTCCTCTTCTTTACCCATCTTTCCCTGAGGCTTGAGGCAGGTACAGCATATTGTTTTAGGGATAACACACAACTTTTTAAATGCTACTTGACTGTCATTAATCCCCCACACACACACACACACTTTCAGCTTTTACCATCTGATGATTTCTGCATATCTTCTATGTTTCTTTTTACCAACTTGGGAGTTAATACCCTTGTGGTATGACCACAATGTCTCTCTCTCTCTCTCTCTCTCTCTCTCTCTCTTCCCTGCAATCTGGTCCTGTCCTTGTTCTCACATGAAAAAAAAGTACCTACCTAATCTTATTATTGATTAAATGAATCCCCCTGTTGTTTCCACATGCTATCAGAAAATCTGTGCTTCAATAACACATTCTTTGTTGCATACAGTGATTGCATGTTTGAGATTTTTGTTCTCTTGTTTTCAAGGGTTAGAGATTTTACATGCTGAGTTTTTTTTTATTACACTAGCAAAATAACTGCTACCAATGTATACCTGCCTTAAAGCACCTAGGACAATTTAGAACACCTTCATTCAGATGAATTAAGCTGAGGCTGACATAGTGGTCTCAGCATGACTTCTCTTCCTAGCTGATACAGTTTTGTGCATTGTTACCACCTCCCTTCATGGTGGTGAGTGAAGATGCCAGTTCTTTGCAATACAAGAGTTAATGTTTTAGCTTTTCATAGAATCATAGAATTGTGGCAGTGTTGGAGGAGGAACGAAATGGGTGTATTCTGGCCCCAAAGCTGGCCCAACATACACCCATTACCTGGGTGCATTGGGTAGTTGTTTGCATTGGTGTCCCACTGTGCCGCCCAATGCTGTGCATCACTCCTTTTGAGGCTGAAAATGAGGCGCCCAGCATCAATCACATAACTGGGCACCTTGTTCTAATAAATAAATAAAACTTTTATTTCTACCCCACTTTTTGCAAAAACAATCAAAGCGGCTTACAATGTTAAAAGAATACACCATATATACAAAATACCCCCCCCTTTTAAAAAGAATTAAACAGTTTAAGGTTGAAATTACATGAACAATTAAAACAATAACAATGGGCAGAGTCATCAGATATATGTGGGGGATCGCTAAATGGCCGAGTAATTTATTCTGGGAAGGCCTGCTGGAAGAGATCCGTCTTAACAGCTTTCTTGAAGCTTATCTAGATTGGTGATTTGACGGATCTTGTCCGGCAGGCCATTCCACAGGCTGGGAGCGGTTGCAGAAAAAGCCCTCTGGAAGGTCTCAGTCAATCTGGTCTTTATAGACTGCAGTAAGTTCCTCCCAGAGGACCTGAGAGCATGGGGTAGATTGTATGGAAGTAGGCGATCCTTGAAATAAGTTGGGCCCAAGCCATGTAGGGCTTTAAAGCTGATAACCTACACCTTGTACTGTGCCCAAAAACTAATAGGTAGCCAGTGGAGTGACTTTAATATTGGTGTTATATGATCGCTCCTAGATGATCCAGTGATCAACCTGACCCCCATATTCTGTACCAATTGCAGTTTTCGAACTAGGCAAAAGGGTAGCCCCATGTAGAGCGCATTACAAAAATCAAGTCTTGAGGTTACCAGTGCATGTACTACAGTTTCAAGGTCCCCCGGTTCCAGGAAAGGGCGCAGCTGGCTGATAACAGGCACTCTTGACCGTTGCATTCACCTGATTTCTCATGTGAAGCAATGGGTCAAGAAGTACCCCAGGCTGCGAACACAGTCCTTTGAGGAGAGCGTGAACCACTCTAGGACTGGAGGTTGCAACCCAATGCTTGGTTTAGGGGTCCCTACTGTAAATACCTCTGTTTTGTCTGGATTCAGTTTGAGCTTGTTTTTCCTCATCCAGTCCATCACTGCCTCAAGACACTGACTGAGCGGAGAAATGCCATCTGTCGTCGCTGATAACCGAGACATGGAGAAATATATTTGGGTGCCATCAGCATACTGATAATACCCCGCCCCATGTCTACAGATGATTTCTCCCAGAGGCTTCATATAAATGTTGAATAGCATTGGGGACATGATGGTGTCTTGAGTGACGCCACAATTAAGCTCTATTTTGGAGGAGCAACTGTCCCCGAGCATCACCCTCTGGAACCTGCCTGAGAGGAAGGAGCAGAACCACTGCAACACAATGCCTCCAATTCCTAAGTCTCCCAGGCGTTCCAAGAGGATGTCATGATCTATTGTGTCAAATGCTGCTGAGAGGTCTAGAAGCACCAACAGGATCACGCTCCCTCTGTCGATACTGAGACATTCTGACCTCAGAAGGAGTGATCCATGGCAGGCAGCACAGTGGGACACCTTTTAATGAGTTGGCCACCATCGCTGCATAGGGCTCCAGAAGAACCAGGGCAAAAAAATGAGATCTTTAAAATTGGTATAAGGGCAGGTTCAGTGCTGAACTAGTTGGACATTGGACAATTTACATCAGAACCTGGGATTGTGCCCTCTTTTGTTCGGACTACTTACTGGGAGGACTGGGGGTGGGGTTGTGTTATTTGGCCCATGTGAACATAGCTCTGGTGGTGTGCTCCTAAATGCCTTTGTTTATTACTGAATTCCAGTACTGAATGTCATCAGGATTTACTCATAAACTAACCTTTAAGACTGGGTGTATATTGCTACATTAATACCCTCAGGCTGTCCTGCTATTGGGTAAAGGACTGTTTTGGATTTCACAAATTGAAAAATCTATTTTTTAAAAAAACCTACTGTATATAAAACCACAGGATGTAAACAAAGATATAATCCCAGAGATGTTGACACACACTTGTGCTCTTGAGTTAAATGCAGTTTCACAAGTGATGCTACAAATGCCTTCTAATGTGGAATGCCTGACTTTATCAACATTATTGACCTGAGGCAGATTGTGGGAGAGAGCTTTGCATTTCCACACTTAGATTCTGGCTAACAGCACATAAGCATCAAGCTGCTAAAACTGCTTTCCCAAAAGGACTATGTGAATTTCTTTCCTTTTTTATTGATTAAAATCAGCATTTATTACATCTAAGTTTACAATGTTGATATAACATGTGATTATCCATATTTCTATTTACATCTTGTTCTATGATGCTCATTACAATTACAATAAATTATAATATTGAATACTAGATTTTGGGGCAACCCCACCACATATGATAATATGAGCCCTTGCATGTTTTTTGTCGTAATTTACATATTCTCAAAATACCTATTATTTTCATTTTCTATGACATTACTCTTCATAACTTACATGCCCCTTTCAACCATGTTGTTATTATTATAACATATACCATTAATCTAATTGTATATTTTCCAGTACATTTTCAGAAAGTCATCTATTAATTTCCATTTCTTGACCTCTTCATTTTTATTTTTTAATATCATAGTTAATTTATCCATTTCTCTTAGATCCAATATCTTTTGTAGCCATTCATCTAGATCTGGAACTATCTTTTCCCCCCCAATGTTTTGCCAACAGTATCCTGGTAGCTGTTACTAAGGCCCGTTCCGCACGGATGTAAAGTACATCCCCAGGATGTACTAGAGTTAGGAAAGGGCATGCTTTACGCATGCTCCTAACCTTAGTACGTCCTGGGGACGTACAAAATGGCAGTGCCCATTCTACATGGGCGCCGCCATCTTGACGTAGTGGACGCTTAGCGTCCGCACATCGCGTGGCGCTAATGACGCTGCAAGTGTGCCATTGGCTCCTTGCGGCATCATTAGCGCGCCGCAACAAGAAGCGCCATTTTGGCGCTTCTTTTTTGTGGTGCCAGGGAGCCTTGTGGTTTGGCCGCTGGGGCTCCTCAGCGCTGCTAATGGCGGCAGCGGCGGCAGGCCGCCGCTTTCAGGCGGTCTGTAACGCGCCTAAGTAAAGAATGATCTTCCAATGTGACTTTTCTATTATATTTCCCATAAAGGAAGTCATATTGAGTAAGTAAAGTTCTGGTGCCATAGGATATTTTATATTGAACATTTTTTGTATTATGTAATGAATTTTCTTCCAAAACCTTTTAATTTTGGGGCAACCCCACCACATATGGTAATATGAGCTCTTTTCTTTCTGACATTTCCAACATTTGTCATCACTCAGGTTGTACATTTTGGCTATTATAACAGGAGTAAAATACCATCTGTTTGATACCTTCATATAATTCTCCTTTAGATCCTGTGCCACAGTGAATTTAGATGTTTTTTTTCCAGGATTTTTCCCAATTTTCCATCGTAATTGTATGTCCAATTTCTTGAGCCCATTTTGTCATGTTAGATGTTACAGTTTCATTTTCCAATTCACGCATCAAAAGCACTTTATAGAACTTTGCAATCTTACCTTTCTCTTTATCCCAAATTATTTTATCAATTTCATTTTCTCTGTTTTCAAAACCTTCTTTGGCGGCATCTTGTTTAAATTTGGATCTTATTTGTAAGTATCCAAACCACTGAATTTTTTTGTCTTCCTTCTCCAGTTCATCTTTAGATTTTATATCTATCGCACCTTTTTCATTTACCTTTAGCAAGTCCTTATAACTTAACCATTCTTGGTTTTTATCCCATCTGCTGCAAAATGCCTCCTGAGTTGATACCCACATTGGGATTTTTGTTAGTATCTTTTTTTTTTTTTTGACAATATTCCAAATTTTTAACAAGGTTTTGTGGATAGAAAGTAAACTTGTTGTTTTTGATACCATAAATAAGCATGCCAACCAAACCTTATATTAACTGACTCAATATTTAACAAATTGGTGTTGTATGCCTTAATCCAATCCTGTACCCATAGTAATCTGCATGCCTAGAAATAAAAATAAAATAAAAATAAGACTATCTGAATTTCAAGAGAGGCAACTTTTGTCTCCAGTGGAGAAGTAATTTTTGCCAACAACTATATTGGGGAAGTTCATATGCATTATCTTGGGGCTCCCATTTACATACAAAGAAATTGCATATTATACCTTAACAGCAAGTTTGACCCTTAGAATCTGTGTCTTGTCTTATCTCAAAGACAAAAGGCTGCAGAGAAAAATACTTTTTTGAAAATAATTCTTATTCTAATTCATATTCTAATATTCTAATATGGGCTTCATATTATTTTAAATATGAAACACACATTTAGGCTTCAGTATGACATCACATGTGGCTTCTTAGAACTCAGGCAGGTGCCAACTGAATTTTATTATGTATGTAAGTAGTTCAATAACAAGAAAGCAGAATACGCAGAAAACAACTTTTGATTCAGACTCCAGAATGGGAGAGAAACAACTCTCTGTTTATCTCTTAGAAGGCTATATTTGCATGGCTAGATGTGCATTATCAGAGCATTTAATATTCATAGGCCTAGTGCTTTCTCAAAGATGTATGTTAAGTCCTTGGATGTCATTCCATTATATCATCATTGCTATTATTGTGGGTAAAGAAGGAATAATATTAGTTGACATATATCTTATCACTTCAGTTTAAATGTATGATAACAGAATATTTTCATCTAGAAATTATGTATGACCAGTATTCATTTTGGATAGTGTTTAGAACAGTGCTTCTCAGGCTATCTGATGTGGACTATCAGCACTTATTTTTTTCCCAGTGTTCAGTGGGCTGGCACCATGTTTGTATGCATTCAATACAGTTGTTTGTTTCTTTTCTGAAAACTTGCCAGGAATCAGCAACCAATAGTTCACAAACCAGAACGAGTCCAGGGACCACCACTTTGAATAACAGCAGTTTAGAGGATTCAGTGTGCATATGTTTGTGTGGTGGCAATGGAGATTCCCAGCAATATATCTTTAAAAAAGTAAATTAGAGGAAGTATAACTCAGCCAATTCAGTGTAGTATTACTGGTTATCACATTGGTTGCTGTCATTCATTAATCCAAATTTAGTAAAAATGAGAAAGAAAGAAAGAAAGAAAGAAAAGGTGGCGTAACACTTAGGGGTATTTTGTATAGTGCTAGTCTTTTGCTGCTAGCAAAATAGCCCAGCTGCAGTGTTGATTATCAAGTTAAGTCAGTATTGTGCTTCCAATAAGCATTAAAATACCAGTTGTGTTGCAATCAGTGTGCATGGAAGGTCTCAGCCTGTCATTTTGTTAGAGCCGGTTGGTCCTTCATGAACATATTTGGGGACAAAAAACTGGCACACGGTCCTTTTCCCATTTCAGCTTCACTTGTTACCTGTCAAATCTTTTTTGCATTTGTACATTTTGCTGTTGGTGGCTGGGTGGCTTTCTCAGACGTCTCTGTTCCAAGCAAAACTAATTTTCAGTTTCCTAGAAGATCCCCCATGTCTTCTGTACATGCAATTGGAAAGACACAAACAAGTCAAAAGGAAAAAAACCTCACTGTCCCTGGCAAATGGGACTAGATTCCATATTCTTTGCTTGCCTTGACAGACAGGATTACAATTAAGTTCTTATTCAGCCTGAGTCTTGGCTCAGACCATTGTATCCTTCAGCAGTTAGTAAATAGGGCAGCCCTTCCATCCACATCCTGCCATTTTCTGTCCATATGATAATAGGACCGGCAACGTTATGCATGAGAACTGCAATTTGCTAGGCTGGTGCTAATAGAGCACATTTCTAAGTATTCTGTGGCTTATTCCTTCTCCCAGTTTTAAATGGGGAGCCTTGCAGACAAAAGCATGCAAATTGTTTTGAATCCTACTATGCGGTGTACTTTTGTGTTCTATGTCCTGCTGGGCAATTCAGAGCACACTGGGCTTCTCTGTTTTGATTTTTAAAAAATTCACAGAGGCCATAGCTTAACTCTGAGAGAACCTGAATATGAAGGGAACACCCATAAGACCCGTGGAAGCTCCTATTTTGCTTTATTTCTGTTATTTTAGTGAAGGGTTGTTTTTGTTTTTGTTTTTTAAAAAAGCCTATCTGCTTTAAATAGGAAGGGCCATAGCTCAGTGGCAGAGCACATGTTCTGCAGGCTCATACAGGGAAATATGGTGTGCCAGATAACCTGGGCCTGGGCTATATAAGATTTAGAGGTCATAATCAGCAGTTTGAATTGTGTCTGGAAACAAATTAGCAGCCAGTGAAGTTGTTTCTCGATTGTTTGCCCAGTGTTGTTTCTGAGGAAACCACGCTTGAGACCAGATTCACAGATGGGGAATAGTCACAACTAGTTTATCTTTGAGACACAAGAGTGTTTAATTTACTAACTGGCCTTGCATCAGGAGGCATGGAGACGCACTATCCACAATGCTGCAGCCTTTTTCGAAAGCTCACGGCGAATGAGTCTCGAAGAGAAACGACAATACAGAAAGAACCACAACCCGGAAACATTACCCAAGGAGACTTTCCGCTGTGCTTTCTGCAACCAGACCTCTTTATCCTGGATTGGCCTTTTTAGTCACCAACGCGCTTGTACAAAGCGCGGGATGAGTCCTTCCTGAATCTTCGTTTGCGAAGCAAAACCAGAGAGCGAGAGTGACCTATATACTGCTTTCAGAAGGGCTGTTAATTGTCATTAAATCACTTGCTGTTGTCAGCTTTGTGTGAATGTTGGTATCCCTTTGCTGCAGTTTTTCCACACAATTGTTAGCATCAGTGTCTTAATTCATGTGTTTACTAGTTTCATTTATATCTTGTTTTCTCCTCAGTGAGTTCAAGACTGCATCCAAGGCTCTCTTTTTCTTCACTTGATTCATACAAAAACACTGTGAGGTAGATCAATGTGAGAGATAGTGAGTGGTCCAAGATCATCTTGGCTGCATCCACACTACAAAAATAATTCAGGTTGGCACCACTTAAACTGCCATGGCTCCATGCTATGAAATTCTGGGAACTGATGTTTTGTGAGACATTTAGTCTTGACAGAGAGCTCTGATGCTACAACAAACTACAGTTCCCAGAATTCCATAGTACTTAGCCATGGCAGTGAAAGTGATATTGCCCTAGATCATTTCTGCAGTGACCCTAAGAGCTTTATAGTTCAGTAAGGCTTGATCCTGGATCTCCCACCCAAATTCTAGAGCAGCTCTCTCTAATCATTACACCACACTGGCTCCCAAATTACTTTCAATGGCAAAACTTTTGCCGGTCTTCCTTTCTCTTTATGAAGACTATCACACGGGAAAATCAGAGGATTAAAAAGGCATTTTCCTGGGAAAGTCATGCGATTGCGGTAGAGATTTTCACATACATCATGATCTGAGAGGACATATCCTGGAAAGAACCAGGAATGCTCCAGCAACAAACCATTCATGGGGAAATCCCGTGAATGCCATGAATCACACAGGAAAAATCGCAACGTCATCTGAAAATCTTCACCGCGATTGTGCAACTTTTCTGGGAAAATGCCTTTTTAATCCCCTGATTTTCCCTGTGTGATAGTCTCTATGTCTCTGGGAATTTAATGGGATTTGCCCCAATTTAAGTAGGTATAGGATTGGAGCCCAAAGATCAGTTTATTTGTAGCAGAGAATACCTACTGATTTATTAGTTTTAACAAGACTTGTTGAGTATGTCAGTTTGCCTAATTGTTTGCTCCTTGAGTGTGTGTGTGATGCCTCTTGTAAATGAGATCTTTACATTATTTATGGCACAATGTTAAATGATATGCTCAGTTTCCCTTAATACAGTCACCAGAATTAAGCTGGTTGATTCTTCCTTCAAAATGACTGTGTACTATGTTTCCAGAACCAACACATTTTGAACAGGATGTTCTTAACAGGTGCTGTTGGTCGGATTATTCTGTGCTGAACCTGTCGGTTTTTGTTTTGTTCCTCTTACACAGACACATCACATACTCTGTTCACACATTTGGGATACCATTATTACTACTGTTTGATATTGTTTGGTGTATTATCACTACTCTTTGATCTGTTAGAATGAGTGTTATTGATTTTTCTTTCCTGTAGATAGTATGGTGATTTAAGAATGATGTTCTCTGCTTGTTCAAACCTTGCTTGCCCAAACCAAGGCATACACACTCAAAAGTTAGTCTCATTGAATTCAGTGAGATTAATGCTACATTCTGTGTGTACAGCAGAGGCAGGAAACTTCCAGGGGACAGGGAACCACATTGCCCACTCAAACCCACTGTTCTTGTTTTTCTGTCTCTGACTTCCCAGAGTCTCCAGCCTCCTATTGTAACTGTGAAAAAAAAACTCAGTGGTTTTGCTGTTTTTTTTGGTGGGTTACAGACTGCCATTTATGACGTGCTCCGCGCGTCCTATGGTTAGGAAGGGGCGTGCTAGGGTTAGGAAGGGTTGCCCCTTCCTAACCGGCTCCGTTCCCAACACGCGCGGAGTGCATCCTAAATGGCAGTGCCCATCCACATGGGCGCTGCCATTTTTACGTCGTGGATGCTATAGTAGACCACAAATTGAACATGAGTCAGCAGTGTGATGCAGCAGTTAAAAAAGCCAATGCAATTCTAGGTTGCATCAATAGAAGTATAGTTTCTAGATCATGAGGAGTAATAGTGCCACTCTATTCTGCTTTGGTCAGGCCTGAAACACTATGTCTAGTTGTGGGCACCACGATTCAAAAAGGATATTGACAAGCTGGAGCATGTCCAGAGGTGGATGAAAGGTCTGGAAGCCATGCCCTAATTGGAGAGACTCAGGGATCTGGGTGTGTTTAGCCTGGAGAAGTAACTTTCCTAAAGTCTGCTTAAATGTTATGCTGGCCACAAATTAGCGCACATTCTCAAGAGACTAGCAGTCTCCAGCTGTCCCAGAACAGTCTTGATTCATTCTCTGTAATCCCACTTTTCAGCTGCTTTGAAAAAAGTTTCAGTTTCTCTCTCCTCTTTCCACTTTTCCTTCTTTGTCCTCAGTTTACTTCAATTGGTGAAAATAGAGCTCATACTTTGCACCCACTTAGCAGAGTGGGCGAGAGGAGAGACATGGCTGAAGCTTGCCCTTCCCTGTAAATTCAGTCAAAATCAAAATGCTGCATCATCTTCTAGCTTGCCTTTGGTTCCTCATTAATAGGTTTTGCCATCTTTTCTGATGTTTCTTGGCCACATGTATCTCAACTTTCATCTGTGAAATGCTGGAGAGTATGCAGATATGACATGAAAATGCATCTAGGATTGCTATTTCCAAAGCCTATGCAAATGAACAGTTGGAAGTGCAAGACCATCAAGTACATTCTATGTTTAAAAATAGAAATATATTATGTAAATGTTTGGTTACCCAGCTAATGAAATGAATGTACAGTATTGAAAACATAAACCTAATAAAACCTAACTTTGTAAACAAATCTGAGCGATCTGCGTTTCCCAAGGGACAATTTCTACTGGCTTGAAAGAGGGCTCACGGCAACTGTTTTGTACATATTTAGGACTGAGATTAACAGCCTGTACAGGTTACAGAAATTTGGCCCAAATACTAATATGACACACTGACACAGGGCCAATTCTAATTTTAAACCAGCTTTTGGAACAGCCATCAGTTGCGTAATAGACAAAGTTGTCAAAACAATTTATTTTTTAAAAAACCCACCACAACACTTGATTTTTAAGCATTTGTTTATTAATCTCTTCCCACCTTTAGATTTTTAGTTAAGGCTGCAGTTCTAAATTCTGCTGAGAGACAGCATGGTATAGTGGTTTGAGTTTTGGGAGATTAGGGTTGAAATCCCCGCTTGGCAATGGAAACATACTGGGTGATCTTGGGAAAGATTCACTTTCTCAGCCTCAAAAGAAAGCAGGGGCAAACCCCCTCTGAACAAACCTTGCCAAGAAATCTCCGTGGTAGATCTCCCCTTGGTGTACCATAGTTAAGAAATGACTTGAAGGCACACAACAAGGTGTGAATGGTCCTCCATGTCTAACACTCCGCCATGTTAGAATTTTAGAACCAGTGTGGTGGACTTCAGCTCTGTAGACAAGAGTTTGAATCCCCACTCAGCTGTGGAAACACACTGGGTGACCTTGGGCAGGTCACACTCCCTCAGCTTCAGAGCAAGGCAATGGCAAACCTCCTGTGAACAAATCTTGCCAAGAAAACCCCATGGTATGTCTGCCTTACATTTGCCATAAGTCAGAGATCATAGAATCATAGAGCTGGAAGAGACACCAAAGGCCATCCAATCCAACCCCCTGCCATGCAGGAACTCACAATCAAAGCATCCCTGATAGATAGTCATCCAGCCTCTGTTTAAAGACCTCCAAAGAAGGGGACTCCATCACCCCCTGAGGGAGTGAGTTTCACTGTTGAACAGCCCTTACTGTCAGGAAGTTCCGCCTAATGTTCCTCTTTTCCCGTAGCTTGCATCCATTGTTTTGGATCTTATTCTCTGGGGCAGCAGAAAACAAGCTTGCTCCATCCTTAATATGACATCCCTTCAAATATGGGCTATATTTGAGAGGAAGGAACTTGCAAAATGACCCCTAAATATTACCTCCCTAAGAAAACTCTGTGAAATTCATGGGATTGTCAAAAGTTGACAGGTGATTTGAAGGCACCCACACATTTGGCAGGAAATAATTCTGTTTGAAAGCTGGAGAAGCCATGGCCAATTGCTGCAGATAATACTATGCTGAAGAAACCAGTGGTTTCATGTTATAAGTATTTTCTATTTGTGTAAGAAATCTCTGTGGAATTTATATTTTGTTTGAGTCTCAGCGCACCAGCTGACCTTCTCAAAAAGTGCAAATAAAGCTCCCAAATAGTAGGCAAAGTAAGAGCTAATTTGCAGCTAGACATACATAGGAAGGTAATGACAACTGCAGCTTCTGCTGTTTTTGTTTTTGTTTTTAAATACAGGTATATACTAATTATGTCTATTCACATTTTGCAGTACATATGTCTCTGTAACAAGTCTCCCTGGTTTTCCTTTTTTACTGGTTGAATAAAGAATTGAATTCATGACTCTCATAGTAATTCATAATCTCTTGTTCCTTGTATCCCAGAAGAGTTCCTCTTTTCCTAGCCTGTGCCTTCATGAATTCATATAATTTCCCTCCCTGAATAGATGGTCTCTTTGGGCAAAAGTATTCCTTCCCCCATTTTATTTATTTATTTATTTATTATTAGCCTTTATTTATAAAGCGCTGTAAATTTACACAGCGCTGTACATACAATCTTTTTAATTAGACGGTTCCCTGCCCTCAGGCTTACAATCTAAAAAGACATGACACAAAAGGAGAAGGGAAAGGTGGTGGGGAAGGGGCCTCTCTAGTAGGATAATACATATAAAACACATGGCAATACAGGAAATGATTCAATAAAACAGACAACAAAAGAACATCAAATAGCAAGTGACAATTATGCAATGCCTGGGAAGGCTTCTCTGAACAGGATGGTTTTCAACTCCGTTTTGAAGCTGGTTAAAGAAGTGATGCCTCTTGCTTGTGGGGGAAGAAGGTTCCAGGAGTGAGGGGCAGCGAGTGAAAAGGGGAGAATCCGAGATGGGGCAGAGGAAATCCTGGGCTGGGACAGCAGACCTTGACTACCAGAACAGAGGGCCCGAGGGGGAAAGTGAGGAGAAAGAAGGTCTGATAAGTAAGGAGTATATACAAGTTATAAAAAAACAAGCCAGCTTAGATGAAAAACAAGTGGTTTATTTCATTGAATGTTCTGGTCTTGAGCAACCGTATCTAACTCGACCTTTCTTGGTAATCAGTTTATTTATAACTTCTCCACTGGAGTATAGAAAATTGGTTTCTGTTAAAATGTTGCATTCATTTTATTTTAAATTCCCCCTTTACCCTTCCTGCCCATTCTTTTCCTCATAGTATTCTTCAAACATGTTTTCTGGCCTGCAAATTACCCAGGACTAGCCGGCATTCCAGAATCTTGAATCCTAGCATTCTCTTGGCAACGGCATTCTTAAAGGGATAGTTAGCACAACTGGAGAGAGAGAGACCAGTTCTAGGCGCAAGTGAATGCCATTGTGGATGCCTGGCACAGTTTGTTCATAGTACTTCTGCTGAACAGCTTTGTTGAGAATTCTCAGCCAGGGCAAGAGACCATTGTGGCATCAGTCAGTTTGGGAGGGGTCAATGACTGGCTATGGAAACTAAATCTTCAGGCTTCTCAGGCCGTATGAGGAAACACTTCTCTATGAGGACATCATGGCTTTTTTTTCTTTTCTTTTTTCTTTTTTTTTTGGAAGACACTGTGTTTACTTTGTGACAAAATGGCATAACAACTCCCACCAGCAATGGCACTCATCTGTTCATTGGAGATTTTCAGATTTTTATTCAGACTGATTATTGTGCCATTGTTTGCCACTAAGGACATTTCTCACTGGTTTATCACATTATTGAGAATTATCCCAAAGTGCACTACATGAGAATACATTATGGCATTTAATGGTTAACAGTTTGGCAGTCTGTGTTAAGTTATCAAAAATGACTTGAAAAAGTGGAAATCAATAATCTTTTTATATTTTTGTTTTAACCTAACAATGAAGACATAGATGTTCCCTGTACTGGCAGATGGGTAGAAACAAATGGCAGGGGTTCAAGGGTGAATACTGCCATCATTCATATAGCAGACAACTTGGAACTCATGCAACATAATATTTAAGACCATAAGCTACAAGCTAGATGGCCCTAGTTCAAATCTCATCAAAACTATAAATTGACTTTTTCCATCTCCTCTCCATCCCGTTAAAAAGTGTAATAAAATGGTGATTTATTTTAGAGTTCTGTTACAAGGATTAGTGAACTGTAATATTTATAAAGCACAGGTGGACAACTGCCCATTGTCTGGGGGCTGGCCATATCCCTCGAAGCTTATTTGGGTCATTTATTTTAAAATATCCCAACCCAAATTTGGGGTTGAGGGGTCCATGTGGATCTCAAAATAATATTGGGAGTGTGTGTACAACCTTTAGGTTGCACTTTTTTTTCAC
>NC_056523.1:154386562-154521983 GCF_019175285.1 Sceloporus undulatus | reverse complement strand
CCTTGTTATAAAGGGATGGGGCTGAATCTGTAAAGAAGACAGTTTCTCTGTAACAGTGCAGTTCTGACTGGCTAGTACCTGCACTATCACCATGATCACCATCACCTAATTTCTGAACTAGTTTAAAAACGCACTTTAAAAATGTGTTCCTTTCTCTTCCAAATGGAGAATTAACTGACTTGGTTCAAATATAACGGGAAAATGTGCCACTACGTCAGTGAATTACTGCAAGCCTCATCCAACTTTTCCTCCACGTTTGCACACAAGAGGATAGGAATTGAAATCTTCTAGTTTTAAGTGAACCAAAATTTCTTCTGACATTGAACTCAAGGAAGTGTTTGTTTAAACTTGAGGGAAAAGCCACACTTTGAAACCTTGATGGCTCCCGGTTTCATCTCACTATCATTTAAACTTAGAATTCTCTAAGTTCAAATATCACAGGGAACTTTTGTTTCAGGAGGAAATAAAAAACTCCTGACTTTCTGTTTGTGGTCGTGAAATAGTTGGCAAGTAAAGAAGTAAGCAAATGTGGAGTGGAACAGGTAAAATGGAGTTCATGTGTATAGTGCAGAGTTTTGGATCTGTTTTTTCCTCCCAGCAGAAGGACATATTATTTTGGGGGAAAGTGGTAGGGTGTTGATGCATACTGTTGGCAGAAGGGACCAAAATCTGAGGTTATTTGAGTTAAAGCTCATCCATATATGCAACACCATTTTTAAACACACAATTTTACACAATACTCATAGATGTGCTTCCCTTTGCTCCTGTGTAGCACTCTGTGAAAAGAGCTCCCATTTCTCAGCCTTCAGCCTAATAACACAGGGAATTGTCCGTGCAGGAGAAAACTCTTGTCCTATGGGCAGTGCACCTCATTTCTACGTTGTATTTGTGTGGTGGGCTTTCTCCAGTGAATCATAGTCTAGCTAAGGTGTAGATGTAATTTAGGGCTACATACACCCACACCACATTCAGACTATGCTAACTCTTTTCTCATCATGCAGCACAGAAGCAAAGTGAAATTTCCATTGTGGAAAAGAAAGGTCTCTCCATCCACGGTCAGCTTGGCAGTGGGAGCCAGTCTTTCTTCCTATAAGCACATGTCTACTCAGAGCTGATCGGCTGCTTGCAAAATACTTATTTTATTTATTTCATTTATATCCTGCCTTTCTCCCAGGAAAGATCCAAGGTGGCTCACAGATAAAACCTTTAAAATTGCACTAAAATTCAAAACAATTAAAATGTCTATATCCAATATAAAATCACAAAATACAGTGGTACCCCGGGATACGAAATCACCGCGTTACGAAATTTCCGGGATACGAAAAAATCCCATAGGAAAAAACTGTTTCGGGTTACGTTTTTTTTTTCAGCTTACGAAAAAATTTTTTGTGCTTTTCGGCGCTTTTTCACACGAAATCGCGGCTTTTAGCGCTAGCGCCTATGGCTTTTTCGGCTAGCGAAAGATTTCAGGTTACGAATGGCGCCGCGGAACGGATTACATTCGTAACCCGGGGTACCACTGTATACACGTTAAAAAACAAACTAAAAATCCACCTGCTCCATAAAACCGCCCTGCTATGCATTATATACAGAAAGCCTGCTGGCATAAAAATGCTTTTACTAGCCAGCAAAAAGCCAGCAGGGAGGGGGCCAGCCTAGCCTCCTGAGGAAGGCCATTCCAGAGGGTGGGAGCAGCTACCGAGAAGGCTCTGTCTTGTGTCCTCACCAAGCGAGCCTGTGATCTTGGCGGGACTGAAAGAAAGCCTTCTGCTGCAGATCTTAGGACTGTCACAGGTTTGTAGTGGAGGGAGCAAGGGAGACTGAGGGAGAGGTGGTAGGAGGCTCTGAAAGAGGGGATATGGCCCATGGGTGAAGACTGATTGAGGGTCCTACAGTGTACTGGATGGGGCCTGCAGTCTGGAGACTTTTTGCTGCTGATGTAGCAGGAAACTGCAGCTTCCTGTTATGTGCAAACTGAGACTCCTATGTGAAAATTCTTACTGAAATCTCTCCTTTGGGGTTAACTCTGTTTTCACTTTCTGATCACTGTTCACTTAAGGAAGAGTTACATACATTATTTATCAGCTTCACAGGGGTTTGGGTGCTTGCTCAGACAGGGATGTCATATCTCATGTAGCTTGCTGTCTAGCATGCTGGTAGTTCCTCCACTCACCCCAGCTTCTTGTTTTGTTTTGTTTGTGAGACAAGGACAGCTGTTTGCATTGTGGTTGATGATGATGTCAGATATCCTCTGATACTCACTGGGTGTACAGACGCTCAACTCCACACCTAACAAGAAGCATTCGAGAATATCTCCTTCCGGTCAGGTCTGTGAGGAAAAAAAGGAAGCTAATAATCAAAGAAAGAAAGGTTTCTCCTAGTCACTGAGTTGACTTGGGAGGGAAATAATATTGTTTAGCACTGGTGTCTCCAGATTTCAGGAAAACCTTGGTTATAGCTTTTCTGACTACCCACAGGGGCTAGTTTCATCCACAGAGGGATTTTCTCTTGGCTTTTCACGTTAGCCATGAGTAGGGTTGCCATAACTGTCAACCTCCAAACCGGGACAAATGTAAAAAAATGTAGGACAAATGTAGGATAAAATTTTACCACCCCCCAATGTAGGACATATTTTTAGAATGGAGGACACACAAAAAATTTTGATAATTTAAAAAAGTATTAATATAAACGCATGTTTCTTAGGCCTGCTCAAATTGGAGGACATTTTGGCATTATTCCTAGACAGATGGCAGAAATGAACTTCCCTTTTTGGCCAACCCCCACATGACAGCACATTTGGGCATTGAACATGGCTTTATTTAACATGGCCTCTTGCATATTTCAGAGGCTTATTACATAACCAAACCCTTTGGGTTTAACACTGAACATAGGTTAACATGGCTATGCATATTTAACATGTCAAAGTGGTTTAACAAGAAGTGGAATTGCCCTCGGTTTCAGGTTTCTTACCCCAACTGTACTTCTCAGAAGTGTCTACTTGGTCAAGATACTTTGGTTTTTCTTCACTGCGCATGAGTTTGTAAAAATCAGAGCAACTTACATTGGCCATGCCTCAGAAACTTGCTGATATAGAATCATAGAATCATAGAATCGTAGAATCGTAGAGTTGGAAGAGACCGCAAGGGCCATCCAGTCTAACCCCCTGCCATGCAGGAAATCACAATCAAAGCATCGTCGACAGATGGCCATCCAGCCTCTGTTTGAAGACCTCCAAGGAGGGAGACTCCACTACACTCCGAGGAAGTGTGTTCCACTGTCGAACAGCCCTTACTGTCAGGAAATTCCTCCTAATGTTGAGGTGGAATCTCTTTTCCTGCAGCTTGCATCCATTGCTCCGGGTCCTAGTCTCTGGAGCAGCAGAAAACAAGTTTGCTCCCTCCTCAATATGACATCCCTTCAAGTATTTAAATAGGGCTATCATATCACCTCTTAACCTTCTTTTCTCCAGGCGAAACATCCCCAGCTCCCTAAGTCGTTCCTCATAGGGCAAGGTTTCCAGACCTTTCACCATTTTAGTCGCCCTCCTTTGGACACGCTCCAGTTTCTCAATGTCCTTTTTGAATTGTGGTGCCCAGAACTGGACACAATATTCCAGGTGGGGCCTGACCAGAGCAGAATATAGTGGCACTATTACTTCCCTGGATCTAGATACGATACTTCTATTGATGCAGCCTAAAATCGCATTGGCCTTGTTAGCTGCCGCATCACACTGTTGACTCATGTTCAACTTGTGGTCTACTTGGACTCCTAGATCCCTTTCACATGTTGTCTCCTTAAGCCAGGTGTCTCCCATCCTATATCTGTGCATTTCATTTTTTCGCCCTAAGTGCAGTACCTTACATTTCTCCCTGTTGAAGTTCATTCTGTTAGCTCTGGCCCAGCTTTCTAGTCCATTCAGGTCATTTTGAATTTTGATGCTGTCCTCTGGAGTATTAGCTATTCCCCCTAATTTGGTGTCATCTGCAAATTTGATAAGTATTCCCCCAATTTTTTCCTCCAAGTCATTGATAAAGATGTTGAATAGTACTGGGCCCAGGACAGAGCCCTGTGGGACTCCACTGGTTACTTCTCTCCAGGATGAAAAGGTGCCATTGTTGAGCACCCTTTGGGTTCGGCCGGTCAACCAATTACTAATCCACTTAACAGTTGCCTTGTCCAGCCCACATTTTACAAGCTTGTTTGTGAGAATGTCATGGGGAACCCTGTCAAAGGCCTTACTGAAATCAAGATATACTATATCCACAGCATTCCCTTCATTTACCAAGCTGGTAATTTTATCAAAGAAAGAGATTAGATTTGTCTGGCATGACTTGTTTCTCTGAAACCCATGTTGACTTTTTGTGATGATGATATCAATATCATCATCATCATCATCATCATCATCATCATCATTGCTGTCACTGTCAAAAGAAGGCAGACTTGTTAGCATTAAAAGCAGAAAAAATACACAGAAAAGGCACTTTAGAAAAAAAAGCCTTGGGAAATGGGCACCCCCCTCTTCCTCTTCCTCCTCCTCCTTCTCTTCCTCCCTCTTCCTCCTCCTGCTACTCTTCCTCCTCCTGCTACTCTTCCTCCCTCTTTCTCCCCCTGCTACTCTTCCTCCCTCCTCCTCCTCCTGCGGCCGCTGCTGCCTCGCCGGGCCTGGGCCGGCCGGCCCACATGGAGAACAAATAGAGGAGGAGCCCCTCCACTTGAGGCTGGCTGGCCAATGGGGGCAGACTGGAGCTACAACGGGTGGCAAAGGCTGCATCCATGGTAGTGGCCACAGCAGCGGTGGTAGCAGCATGCGGCACGCAGCGCAACAGCCGCAGGGGCGGTTGCACAGAGCGGCAGCTGCAGCAGCTGCCATAGCCACCCGCAAACCAGGGTCAGTGAACGAACCAGGACAGGATGACCCCGCCCGGTTCAAAAGCGGGATTGTCCCGCCCCCAGGCGGGACATGGCAACCCTAGCCATGAGGAGTGGCAACTGGGTATTGGGAAGAGCTGTTTCACAGCAGCCCTGAGAACAAGCAGTTCTCTGGGGTTGTATGTTGTTGAGGCTTGTTGTGATGGTTGAAAGAATTCTTGAAGAACCTGAAGAAGTGGAAATTCGTTTAGGCATAGCTTGTAGGGAGCTGTTGCTTTAGTCCTCAAAGGTATAATGACCTAGTCCAATTTTCTTGGTTAGAGAATAAAACTGATGCTTAGTTGATAAGACAGAATATAGTCACAGGTAGGCGCAACCCAAAATATTTTGCTGCCTAAGGTAGATCAGCAAATGGGTGTTTCTGTGTGTGCTTGGACATATTAATGGATACATATGTACAATCAAGATACTCAGCACCCAGTTGTCTTATTGGCAATTTCAGACAGAAGCTTCCACATGTCTCTCTTTTCTTCGCTGGCACCAAAATACAATAATCAGTTAAATTGATTATTGTTGAGCAATAATGCAATAAATTAAGGGGGGCAGAATGTGATATCCTTTTGTGACTCCCAGAATTAGCTGCCTGAGGCATCTCGCCTTCATCTACCTAATGGTTGGGTTGGCCAGGTCATCTGAAGCATCATTCATTCTCAGACATGGATTACTACTGTACAGAGTTAGAGCTGCATGCACTGCATCAGAGCAAAAAAGGACAATAACAGGGTCAAGTTGTTCAGTGCTAGGTCCTGTGGTTTGAAAGAAAAGCACATTTATTAGGCCAAACATTTTAAAACGGTGAGCATTATTTGTTCTGCATGTGGGAGTAAGTTTGCTCCTTGTTCATGAAAGAAAAGTCAATGCAGTTGGCTTTGTTAATATAAACTTAATGAGTTCTGCAAAGACACCGCTGTCTTTTTTTCTCTCTTCACAAATAAAGAAGCAAAAACCACACTGGGGTATTCTTTCTGCTCACATGCTAACCTTGGGAATCACATGTGAAAGGATGAACAAATATTATGGAGTGGGGGTAAGGGATTTGATGTGATTTGTATTTTTACAACAAAGTGTACCCTGGGGGAACATTAATTTGACTTTTAGGCAGTTGTCAACTACCTCTGGGTGTGGAGAGAGGCAGCTAGTTAAGTCTAGCGCATTCCAGTGCATCCCAAGTGAATGGTGAGTAGCTGCTTCTCAAGAGCTGGCATGCAGCCATCAGCATCGAAATGCAGGAGTTACCTCTTGGCAGTAGCAGCCAAGGCCTTATAATGTAATCTGTCTGCGAGTCCTGAGAGTGGTTTGAATATCTACAGTCATAGAATCTCCTCTGAGTGGTATTTAGGGAAGGAAGGACTGAAATACCCTTGAGCTTCCAGTGTGCTTCAGGAGGACTTCAAGTGTGCCAAGGCAGGTTCCTAGAGGAGAGTTGCCAGCCACGGCTGCTTTAGCTGAAATAGAACAGTGAGGAGACGTGCACAGAGCCTTTCCTAGACTTGAGAATGGGGACATCAGTCCACGTCACATTTTGGAGTGGGGACAGAGGTACTTTGGTGTGCTTGGGATGTGTTTTTGTGGCTCGTGAGGGGAGGGGTGAAGAGCAGAAAGTTGGCCCTTGGCCCCCATGCAGTTAGCCACTTATCCTAGAGAATTCACTATTGGGCATGGTTGGTGGCACTAAGTCCTTTGTGCCAACAAGGCAGTCTTATCTGTAAGACAGTGTTATCTGGGTATGGACAAGCATTCCACATGTCCTGTGGGCACAGGGTTAGGAGAAGCTATGCCTGTTAAGTCAGTGGATCTGAGCAGACAGTAGCCATATATTCTGGGTACTTTGAGAGCCCTGGGATATCAATCTGTGGTCCAAAACACACAGCAGAAATAATCCAGTTTGAGACTGCTTTAACTGCCCTGGCTCAATGCTAGGGAATTCTAGGAACTGTAGTTTTGTGAGACATTAACTTTCTCTGTCAAAGAGCTCTGGTGCCACAATAAACTGCAGTTCCCAAGATTTCCTACCACAGAGCTAGGGCAGTTAAAGCAGTTTCAAACTGGATTATTTCTGCTGTGTGTTTTGGACCTGTGTGGATTGTACTGCTCTCCTTTTAAGTTACTTGAAAAAAAACAGGAGAACTGAAATTGTCACGTGCAGAGAAATCAACAACTGCAAGAACTGTAAAATAAAAACAAGCAAACAAAAACTCCATCTTTAAAAAAAAAGCATCAAAGCAAAAGACCATAAGAATTGTTTAATTCTAGAAGAGTTTAGGATAGCTGATATTTCTCCCATTCACTTTTCTTAGAGAGCCCTCTGCTGGGGGATACTTTCTATTCAGATGCAATTGGGGGGGGGGGGAAGTTATTGTAACTACTCTACAGTATTTCTCTGTACAAATTTAGGACATGCGTACAGATATGAAATGATACTGTGTTTCTTTGTACTGTTTTAAAGATACTAATCTGGTATTTCAGATGTTATAAATAAATGGAGAACTTCCTATTGTGGTATTTTAGCCTCTATTTTTAATGCTCCCTTTAAGCTCTGTCATGTTGTAAAGGGAACAAACTCCTTAGTCTGAGCATCTGCAGTCCTATCTACATTCACCTGAGAGGAAGACCTACAAAACTCTGTGGGGCTTCTGAGTCAGGTTCTGAGTAGACATGATCACTCAGCTGAATTGTTAATTTGCTAAGAAGTGCCATTTGTTTATGACGGTTTCTAATGCCAGTGATTTTGCAGCACTGTGGATGCCCAGAATAAACACAAGCTCCAACCCATCCGCAGCAGACATCCTCTTACTTTATGGAGCCCCCTTTTTAAATATATCTTTATTAATTATTTCCACAATCATACATTTTTATCTCACATATTGTAGTAATACATAATAATAATACATACTAAATTTTATTTCTTCATCCTCATCTTCTTCCTTTCCCTTGTACTTCCCATGTCAAATGTCCTTTATATGTTACTTATCTCATTTTCTTCTTGATCCTTGCTGTCATTATATACATCCTACTGTGTCTTACTATATTTTCATTATCATTTCTTTTGTTTATTCCATTCTCCATGCCTAGAATATTTAGGTCCTTACTCATATATATATATATATATATATATATATATATATATATATATCCTTAAAGCAGATCTCAATATATCATTTCAAAATAATATATATAAAAATAAAGACAAGATCTGCACCTGTATTTTCCGATATCACATAACTTACATCAGTAGATCTTTTTATCTTGTCCAAACTTAATAAAATGTTTTATCCAGTTTTTTCATCTGTAATGTATTCTCCTTATTTTATTTTTCCTTCCAATAACTTTGATTTTCCTGCAACTATTTACTTCCTCCTGGTCGATTATCTATTCTTCATTATTATTATTATTATTATTATTATTATTATTATTATTTTATTACAAATTTATCTAATTAATAATTATGATTAAATCACTTTCCAGGAATTTAATGCAATAAGTTTCTATCAATACCCCAAATTTTCGCCCAGTACATTATGATAGGAGCCCATTTGAATAAATTGTATAGCCAGCAGTCTCAGCAAACTTTTAAGAATATAAGGACAGAGTCTGACATCTGTTGTCAGAACTCTGACAATTTTTGTTTTTACATACAAGTAGTAATCAGAAGTAACATAAGGAGTAGGAAAATATTATAAGGATTACGTAGGTCTTTCTTTACTGCTTGGTTTGGCTAGAAGTGACAAGCAGAGGCTAAAGATGTTTCTTCCACTCACATTAGAGACCAAGATGCTGCTGACTTTCTCAGGCTAGTACTGTAGTTAGGTTTGTGACTGTGACCGGCTCATGCAAATATTTAGAAGCCTGTTGGATGCCACCCGTATTTCAGTATCCCACTGTATTTCTATTCTGGGCATGGAAGAGAGGACCTCTCTCAATTTCTTCCAGCGTGGTCTAAAAGCAGTCCACTTGATTTCTATGCTGAGTTCACAGAAGGAATGGAGAGCTCTGTCCTTTCTCCTGCTTGCAATTCCTGGCTACCTGTGCCAACCACCACCAACAATGGTAACCAGGCTAGCACTTAAATCTACATCTGAACCATGTGGTTTCTAGGCCATTTCGCACTTGAAGCAACACCATCCAAACAGGGACGTAGCCGGGGGGGGGGAGGTTCTTGGGGTCCAGACCCCCCCCCTTCCATTAGAAAAATGAATGGTGCGTGCTGCTGCACCACCACACCCAAGCCCCATTATAATGGTGGCACTTAGTCTGGACCCCCCCCTTCCTAAAATCCTGGCTACATCCCTGATCCAAACTAAAGTAGAAGTCACAGAAAGAGAAAGCTAATATCTCTACTCCTTAAAAACAAAACAAAAAATAAAGCACAAAAAACTAACCCCCTAATTGGTAGCAATACATATGTTTAATTTTATTTGATTTTTTAAAATTTGAAATGTATTTGAAATACATGCATAGGTAGGTTGGTTCCATATCTGTGGCTATTTAAACTTTGGTGAATAAGGAATGACATCATGCAACAGAGGCGCTAGCTAATTAAATTCCTCAGCATCAAGTTTTTAGATTCTTTCTATGATATATTTTTTCCTCATTTTCAGTTTAACTTAGAGAGAGAGAAAAAATTGAGAGGAGACAGTCAGAGTCCCAAGAACATCATCCAGTAGGTAAAAGAGGAGTAAGCAAAGGAAATGCAACGAAACACACACACAAACACGTAGTAAGAGCAGCTGCTTTGTCAGTTCCCCAGAAAGAGCTAGGACATTTTAAACCAAAAAATGGTGTGCAGGGAAAATAACTTCCAAGCCCTGAATCATTTTCCTTAATCAGAATGGCATCTCCCTCTGATGTGTTTCATTTGATAATAATTGGGTGATCAGCCCTGGCCTTCCTAACTTAACATATAATGTGGCTCTTTTGTTGCTGGTTGAGTTGCTGAGCATGAATTATGAGTACAGCCAAGAAAGTGCAGACTCACTGAATTACAATGAAGATTACCCTTCCGATAGGAGATGTTCCTCACAGATCATCCCATAGTTCACCATGCAATAAGGAGATGGCAAGAGTGGACAAGCTATTCCCATTCAAGGAGCCTGCAAAACAGGTGGCTCCAGTAGATTCAGGCACATGCACCAAGGTCCTATAGAGCAAACTTGCCATGCTGGAGCTCCCCTGCAGGCTTGTTTAACTACAGTTCCCACATCCTCAGTGACCATGGCCAGTGGGAGTTATAGCATAAACATCCTAGGTTGGGGATGGCTGCTGCAGGCTTTAGATCTGTAGGCTATAGACCCATAAATAAAATCAGAAAGGTGTTTTTTTTTCCCCCTGCCTCCAAATGCCCTCTAGAGGACATGGAGGGGAGAGATTTCCATCATGGTCTTCCTGACCCATTTTAGGCACAGGAAAGGCATTTTTAGCAATAGATACTGAGAAGCAGTCATTTCCTGTTTACCTCTCCTGGGGTTAAATTGGCACATATCCCCCAACCTCTTTTGTGGAAAATCCCTAGAGGGCCTTTGGAGGGTATTTAGGGGCAAAATAAGTTTCTTAAATATTTTTGCAAAAAACATTTGACGGGGGGTGCTCAAAATAGACTGGGGGGGAGCACATGTGGCCTGCAGGCTACACTTTGCTCAGCCTTGCCAGACCAGGGTGGGAATAGTGTGGCCTTCAGAAGTCCTGGGCAGCCTATGGGGACTTCCTGGACCCCCACAGACTCTCCCTCAGCTAGGGTTGCCATACCTGAGGACCTCAAAACCAGGGAAAATGTAGGACAAGGTTTAAAAATGTAGGACCTTTTTTTTTATTTCCTGGCCAGGAAATTTTAAAAAAAGGTCCTACATTTTTAAATCTTGTCCTCCTTCCCGGCTTGGGAGGAAGCCTCAGCCTCCTCTCAGGCCTGGAAGGGGCGCGGGGGCCGCCCATTATCGCAGCCATCGCCGCGGTGGCAAGCAGCCTCCTCCTCCTCCCAGGCCTTGGCGAGGCCTTGGAGGACTCCGCGATCGCGGAGCTGCCTCCAAGGCCTCGCTGGGGCCTGGGAGGGAGCGTCTCCGCGGCCGGAGCTCCGACCACGGAGAGCACTCCTAGGCCTCAGCAAGGCTTTGGAGGCCCCCGCAGCGCGCTCAGGGGCAGAGGTGGCCGCGGGTGGTGCCGTCCCGGTTTTGGCGCCAAACCGGATCAGGACCGGGTTGGCACCGCCCAAAGAGGGATTGTCCCGCCTACAGGCGGGATATGGCATCCCTACCCTCAGCTCCTAATATCAATTAATCTTTCCCACCCTATAGAGAAAACAGAATTTATCTGACTCAGGAGAACATGAAATAAATCCATTCATTTCCTGACAATAAACCATATCCCTTAGCAAAATCTGAACTTAGATTATGATCAACCATTATTTATATTTATATTTTTGTCCTTATCCTACCATATTTCTAATGGCCCTGGGAACAAAATTAGACTTTAGTGTTGTAATGCTAACATCGCACTGAAAAGGCATCAACCCCAAAATAGTTTTTAAAATCTGACAACTCCTTCCTTCTACTTTCCTTCTCTTTATCCAAATCTCTGCCTCCTTGCTCCTGACTGTCTTCCTTCAAGGGGGGGGGGGAGAACAAATAGTGATATAAAATGGTCTCTTCTTCAGCACAGCACATGAGTACTTATCAAAGTAGACAATTCAGGAAAAGGCATACATGAATATAATGTCTATCCAACCAGTTCTGCCCCTACAGCTTAATAGTTTGGTACTTTGGCTCTTTAGGCAATGTTCTTTTAGAGCTTTTCCAAAGGCGGTATCCAGACTGGCGCAAAGCGCCGGCCTGGATACATACTAGGGTTGCCTCGGGGCGTCCTTTCCAGACGCCCCGCAACCCTAGTACATTGTAATGGCGGCGCCATTTCTACATGGGTGCTGCCATTACAACATCACGGCCACGCCACAGCCAAACACAGTCTGTATCCTGCCTATGTAACTCGTTTTTTATAAACCCTAGTCAAACCGGCCACTTCACATATGACAAAAGGAACTGGTGGCAATCTCCCTTTCACCCAGCCAAGGGGTGTTGTGTGCACTCATATGCATACGCAGAGATGAATAGCAAGGATCAGGATCCATTCCTGCATTTACAGTGGACCCTCCACATTCACTGGTGTTAAAGGCACAATACCCCCATGAAAGTGGAAAAATAGCAAATAAAAAAACCTCAAAGATATAGCCATGTTAGTTTATAGAATCAGTATGTGGAGAGATCTTCTAGTGCCTTTGAGACTGAAAGAAAGAAATTGGCACCATGAACTTTCGTAGACTCCAGACTACTTCCTCAAATACATTTGGTGGAGTTTAGAAGTAAAAAGGACTTTTTTTTTACCTGAGAGAATACATCTCTAGGAATCTCTGGTTTCTCCAGGGCAATTCTGTGGTCAGGATCTGCCAGAAATTGACCATGAAATTGTGCTGGAGGTTCTACAAATGCCTAGCGAAGTGTCCTCTCTAGGAATCTCTGGGTCCTCCAGCATGGCCTTTGGCAGAAGTTGACAACAGAGTCATGCTGGAAGACCTAGAGATTCCTAGAGAGAACATATTAATCAAATCTGTCAATAATCAAATCCGCAAATGTGGAGGGCAGACTGTATTCCATATGTGTATAGAGCAAAGAATGGTAGATTGCATCCACATTTAGGGGCTTGCAGATGCATACCTTCCCCTTTCTCTTCACAGTAGCCCCTCCATCTGAAAATATTACCAAGAGGAAGGAGTGAATGGGGACCCCTGTAAAATCTGGCAGAGGCAGATGATCCCAGTTCCAATACAGTGTACTATTTCTCTGTGTTATGTGTACTTTTTTTTTTCTCAGAATAACCAGAGAGGTAGATATTCCTGTGTCTTGGGAGGGAATCACATGTGGTCTGAATTAGAGGGCTGAATGCTAACTTTCTGCATCCACTTCTCATAATTATGTTCTGGGAACATGGGGCATTTTGACTCAGCCTGGCCTAGTTTCCTAGAGGAAGCTGAGTGTGCCCCTGAGTCACTGGAGACTCAGTTCCAGGAAAGGGAATGAAAGGACAGTTTATGCTTCTCAGGCGAGAGGCAAGTCTTGTAAAGGCCTTTTAGATGTCGGTGCCATCAGTCAGGCTGGAACCTGAGCAGGAGAGGATTGTTCATCTTGTGGTTGTCCTTATGGCCCTGCAGGGCACAAATGGAATAAACTGCAGAGCATTACACTCGTTCTCATGTGTTCCCTAATGCCCTGCTCAAAGATGGCATAAGCAGAGGTCCCCAGGGACACTAGGGCTCCTGCATCTACTGTGTTGTGTGGATTGAAACTGTTGGATTACATCTGTACATCGGTTAGAGTTGCCTACATTCTGAAGCTGAACTTATAGCAGTGCTTCTTGTGCTAACAGATGTGGAGGACAAGCAATATTTATTGTCTTAATGTGCCAGGGACTGATACTATATTTGTCTCTGTTGGTTACCACTGTTTGTTTCTTTCCTGGAGATTTCCTACAGACTGGCAGCCAATGACATGCATTTGCTTGTGAACCACCACTTTGAGTAGCACTAATATAGCATTTGATGTATTTTATTGTCAAAAATGGCTTGCTCTGAGTGCAAGATACCCCCTGCAAATTTATGAGAGGGGACCCAGATCACAACCCTCAGAAGGAGTGGGATAGGGAAGCTTTAACTTGTATCACTTATCCAAAATGGTCATCTGTGTCAGCCCCACCACCAGCAATTTGCAACTACTGGAGATCGTACTAGACATCTCAAAATTTGGCACTGTTTTTATTGTCATCCATCTTGAAGAGCTGAGTTTCAAGCTGAACATCCAAAGTGGGGGCATGGAAGCAGAAGGGGACAGCTATAACTCATCAGGAAATTTCAGACTCCCAAAATTGTGCAGAATATGTTTTATTGTCATCCAAGTGGCTCTGTCCAGTTTCAAGTTGAAAAGTCAAACTTCCAAAGTGAGTATAACTAGGATCATGTGTGTGCCTGTGAATATCAGGATTTTTAAAAAAAGGATTAGCGAACAAGAGAGGATCTTCTGGGTGAAGGAGGGAAAAAAGGCGAAGGCTATGGCACTGATGCTCAAATTTCCAAAGTTAGAAAAGATTGGTAAATGGGAGGGACTCTGAGGTACTGCTTGTAAGGTGGTTGTTCTGTGCCTTCAAATCATTTTCGACGTACAGCAACCCTAAGGCGACTCTGTCCATGGGTTTTCGTGGCAAGATTTGTTCAGAGGAGGGTTTGCTTTGGCCTTCCTCTGAGGCTGAGAATGTGTGACTTTCCTAAGGTAACTGTGCTTGAGTGGTGATTCAAACCCTTGTCTCCCAGAGTTGTAGCCCAACACTCAAAGCACTACACCACACTGGCTCTTCCTGAGGTTAAAAATGGGGAGTGGGAAAACAGGAGGTCCCGTGCACCCCTTGGGAGAAATCATGTAGAGACCAGGCAGCTCGATTAATTTGAAATAGCTGCCGCTGCAGTAAACAGAGCTTTTCCCCCCAATACAGCCTGCAAGCACAGAGTCTCTGCTCTAGATCAAGACAACAGTGTATGGCAAAAGTTTATTGCTTCCTTCCAGGTTCCCAACCTGGATTCAAGCCCCTTATCTGCACTATATTGTAAGGGGAAAAGTCTGAACTCAAAAGCAAGGGCTGGGATTCATATAGCCTTCCAGATGCTGTTGAACCACAGTTCCCAGCATTCCTACCCACACGGTTTGCTGGCTTAGCCACCCAGACCAAATTGTCACCAATTAGCATAGACCCAACTCAGTCAATGGGATTTACATGGGAATGGTGAGTTACCATTTAACAATGGATTCAGTAAGGCCTAACTACCCTAAATCCCATCTGATCTTGGAAGTTAAGCAGGGTCAGCCCAGCTTATTACTTGGATGGGAGACTGCCAATGAATACCAGGTGCTGTGGGCTATATTTCATAGGAAGAAACTGCCAAAGCCACATCTGAGTATCCCCTGCCTAAGAAAACCCTATGAAATTCATGGAGTTGCCATAAGTCAACGGGTAAACTGGAAGCACATACATTTACACTTAAGTGCAGGCACTCAGAAGTTTCTTTCTGACAACCTCACTAAGCCACACTCTGGAAGTGGTGGGACCAAAAGAAGGACCTTCTCTGAAGAACGTAAAACCCAGACAGGCTCATATTTTTCTGGTTTTTCTTAACATTTGGATCCGAGTGTATAAGGTTTCATAGGTCATAGCAAGAACTTTGAATTGTGGCCAGAGTATAACCAGTAGCCAGTGAAGTTGACATAATATGGAATTTGGGAGCTTTCTGTAACCTGACCCCATCAGTAGTCTAGCCACAGTATTTTGGACCAACACTGAAATTTCCAGACATGTTTTAAAGACAGCCCTGGGTAGATTCCAATAATCCATAGGGGATGTTACTAAGGTACATATCACTATGGCCAAAAGGCTAGACAAGATCAAAAGAAGGGAGAAGGAATAGTAGTACAGTGGTGCCTCGGGTTACGAATTTAATTCGTTCCGCGGCCGCTTTCGTAACCCGAAAAGCCTTCGTAAGCCGAATTGCCATAGGCGCTAATGGGGAAAAGCCGCGTTTCGTGCGAAAAAGCCGAAAAAAGCACCAAAATTTTTTTTCGTAACCCGAGTAAACATTCGTAACCCGGAACAATTATTTCCTATGGGATTTTTTCGTATCCCGAAAATTTCGTAACCTGGGTATTTCGTATCCCGAGGTACCACTGTAATAAAAATGCTCCCAGCTACCATCGGCCCCTGCATTTTGTGTTTTTCTAACAGTATTTCTGAGCTGTGTTGTTCAAGGAAGACCATAGAATCAGATTGCAGTGGGAGATGAATTGCTCGTGTTCCTGCAATTGCCGAGGGATTGCCAGAGATTTTTCATGTGCCTCTCAGTGTAGAACAAACATTATTCCATTTGTTATAGTGTCAAATGACTATGTGAATGTGGTTTTTTCCCTACTTTTGTAAGGAAACACTGTCATGGCCACTGTACACTGAGATCCAGAGGGATTAGGCTCCCAGAAGGGATTAGAAGAGACAGTGGTTGGGAAAGAGAGCTGAATAGAATAACCATGCTAATTTTACCATGGGAGGATGAATAACTTGAGAGACACACCTATAACAAGAGAAAGGAACCACTTTTTCAAAACTCCTCAGCTCACTGAGAAGTTGGCATTTCAAAAACAGCTTCATAGTTGTCCAGTATTGTCTCAAGTATTTGAGCATATAAAATTGTTGTGCAGGGAGAACGGAAGTTAAGAACAAGATGCTGCTTGGTTAGCCTTGGGCAAGAGAAAGAGAAGGGTGCTTAGGGTGCCAGACAGTGGGAATTTTATTTCCGCAACAGAATTAAGTTGAAAGAAAGCCCTGCCTGTTTTCTATACAAAGGTTGCACTGTGTCCAGAATGGAAACACTGATTGCTGAGACTCACTTCAGTTGATGAATGGCACACACCTATACATAGCTCTTTGAAAGTAAGTTGTACTGAATTGGCAGAGTGATTCCAAAAAACCCAAGTAAGAACAGCTTTACTTTTGCACCATTCTTTTTGAATCATCTGGTACAGCCTTAGAAAATGGGAAGATTACTTTTGTCCCAGTAATGTCCTGTCCTAGTCAAAGAGGATAAATGATTTTTGAGATGATAAATAAAAAGACGTTGGGGTGACTACACACTTCATGCAGCCCAATGATAGTCCTAGCTAGAGGAAACCCACTGAATCAGATGGAACTGGTGCTCCTTTATTTACCACTGATTCAAGTAGGTTTACTGTAGTTGGGACTAGCAGTTGAATGCAAGTCGTAATCTTTAAGGTATTCAAGGCATGGTTCTGGCCTGTATGCATTTTCCCAAGTTACACTAAGCAAAAAGGTCAATTTCTAGCTTTCTGAATCTTTCTTTCCTCTAGACATTGTTCCATCCCAACAGTGGAGCGGCTGGAAAATACGGAGAGATACAGGCTCTTCGACTGGACCAGTACAAGGCATTTTATCTCACAGGTTTGTTGCTTACTTGGATCTATTTGCTGTGGTATTTTTCCCCCCCAATGCCTCAACTCAATCAAATCTTCAGAGGTATCACTGTGTATCTACATCCCCCCCCATTTCCCCTAAGACCCCTTAAAAATGTAGATGATACTTTTTAACATGCCAATTTATTTTGATTTTGCAAGGAATGGGAGATACAGTACATCCACACAAACAACCAGAATTTTATTCCACAGGAGGAAATGCTTCTTTGGCAGCATACTGAAAGGGGGTAGAAACGCCTCGGGGGGCAGTGGTGAAGGTTTGCCATAACTTACCACCCAAGTTTTCTATGACACTGCATGACATCTGAGTGGATTCTGTCTGGGTCACACTCCACATTCTCATCCACTAAGGCAGGGGTAGGAATTGTGTGGCCCTCAGATGTTACCCCGGCCACCCTGAACCCTTTACTAGAACCAACAATAGCCTGCTGTGATGCTTTCAGTGACTTTTTTGCTGATGAAGTCTCTCAGATAAGGGCTGATCTCGATGCCGGCTTTCTGACAGAACCTATAGTAGAGGCATCCAGTGACTCTGGAAGCAAGGTTATTCTGGATCGTTTTGAGTTTGTGAGTACCGAGGACGTAGACAAGCTCCTCGGCTGCATGAAAAGGACGACGTGCCCTCTTGACCTTTGCCCTTCTTGGTTGACCACTCAGGGAGGAGATGCCATAAAAACCGCACTTCATCTAATAATAAATGCATCTCTTCGGGAAGGTATAGTTCCATCATCTCTGAAACAGGCAATAGTAAAGCCTCTTTTGAAGAAACCTTCTCTTGATCCCCTGTCAATGTGTAATTATAGACCTTGGGCAAGGTGATCGAGAGGGCAGTCGCCTTTCAGCTCCAAGCTGGTTTGGATGAAACCGATTATCTGGACCCATTTCAAACTGGCTTCAGGGCGGGATTTGGAGTTGACTGCCATGGTCACCTTAGTATATGACCTCCGTTTGGCCACTGACAGGGGAAGTGTAACCCTGTTGGTGCTCTTGGACATCTCAGCGGCCTTCGATATCATTGACCATGGTATCCTTCTGGGTATCGGGGGCACTCTGCTCCAGTGGCTCCGGTCCTACCTCTCAGGGAGATTCCAGATGGTGAGGCTGGGGGACAGTTGCTCTCGTAAAAGAGAGCTTACATCAGGCGTCCTCCAGGGTGCCATTCTGTCCCCCATGCTGTTTAACATTTACATGAAACCACTGGGAGAGATCATCTGGAAGCATGGAGCACAGTGTTATCAGTACGCTGATGACACCCAGATCTATCTCTCTATGTCTCCGACTGACACAGTGAATAAGGTTGGCACCTCTCCTTTGGATGCCTGCCTGGGGTCAGTAATGGGCTGGATGAGGGAAAACAAACTCAAGCTGAATCCAGAGAAAACAGAGGTACTCAGGATAGGTGCTCCGAATCCAGATAGGGAAATTTGCCATCCTGTCCTGGACAGGGTTACGCTTCCCCTAAAGGACGAAGTTTGCAGCTTGGGAATACTCCTGGATCCATCTGTACAGTTATCATCTCAAGTAGATGCGATGGCCAAGAGTGCTTGGTACCAGCTTCGGCTGATATGCCAACTGCGTCCCTGTCTGGATCGAAAGGACCTAGAAACTGTAGTACATGCACTGGTAAACTCTCGTTTGGATTTCTGTAATGCGCTCTACATGGGGCTACCTTTGTACCAGGTTCGGAAGCTTCAGTTGATTCAAAATGCTGCTGCCAGGTTGGTCACGGGTACATCTAGGTCGGATCATATAACACCTGTGTTAAAATCTCTTCACTGGCTGCCAATCCGCTTCCGGGCCCAATACAAAGTGTTGGTTATTACCTTTAAAGCCCTACATGGCTTGGGCCCGAGTTACTTGAAAACCTCCCTCTTCCAGCAAGCATACCCTCCCGACTCTCTTTAGAGAAAGTATTCCCCAATTAGATTAAGATACTTTGATAGTTTATAGTTTCGACTATTTTAATTTGCTGTATTTAGATAATTTTATTGAATTGTTTGTAATTGTAATTGAATGTTATAATTGTTTTTATATTGTATTATGACACGTCACTTTTTATCAGATGTGAACTGCTTTGAGCTCGAGGAAAAGCGGTATAGAAATAAACAGATTTTTATTATTATTATTATTATTATTATTATTAGGCAAAAATTCCCAGCATTCCTCACAACTGGCTCTGCTAGCTAGGGTCCAGGGCTGATGGGAGTTGCATCAATATCATCAGGGGATTAGTCTTTAATCCTGAGTGGCTGATCTCTTTCCAGGTGGCGCCAGAGCCTGCGATGGAAGCATTGGACAGGAAATGCAGCACCAGCCCCCTCTCATTTTTAACTTACACCGAGATGTCCAGGAGCAGGAACCCCTGGACAGTCACACTGCTGAGTACCATGCTGTCTTGCCAGAAGTGAACAAAGCTCTTCAAGACCTTCTTCAGGATATTGCAATGGACAACGTATCTGTAGCAGATTACTCACATGATCCAGCAGTGACACCTTGTTGCAACCCACAGCACTTCATCTGTAGGTGCCAATTAGCTTCTTAAATATCATCCCTTGGAAAAATGCTGAGATATAGTAGACTGATACAAGGAGTTACAAAGCAGGGAAGATACCAGGAGGCCTATAAGATTTAAAGAAATGGGCAAGGGAATCTTTAAAGCTGCCTTGAGGGCTGGGGAAATGTAAATCTCTAAATGTGTACCAATGCTGTTGCTCTAGGGGTGACCAGAGCGCTTCCTTCTCTGGGTACACAATGGCACCTGGAAAGCGCCCAGGCACAGCTCCCCTCCAATAGTAATCATCTGCAGGCGTGATGTCTGGGCATTGTTATACTCTGGGAGAAAAGTTGCCGTTGCCCACCAGTGCTTCAACTTTTCTGAAATGAAACTGCACCCCTACAGGATGTCAGTGGCCAAGAGACAGCTGTGGCCTGAAGCTGTTCGTTCCTGGTAAATGCACTTCTACAGTAGAGGTTACACCAGCATAGAATGTGTCAGTACAAACTAGTAATTTTTTATGTGTCTATTATAGGCCCAGGCATCAAAAGATCAGATAAAATCAGCCCACAAGTTCTGAAAACCAAGAGAGTTCTGATGTTATATATAAAATGTCCTTATTTTTCTCCAATAAATGTTGACTTTAGTAAATTGTTTACAGATTTCTTCCTGCCATTGTGAGGGTTCATGTCATGTTTGGGAAATAAAAGCAGCACTTCTCTGTGAATGACGCTTGTGTGCAATTCTCTGAAAAGAGCAATCAAGGCATAGGCAATGGGCTAGTGGAGTACAATAGGAAGAAAGAGGGTTCCCTGTACGAATATTCAGCAGTGGCATTTGTAAAATTCAGGATACATCTACAGTGACCCAAAAAAATTGGCCAGAAAAAAATCACATTTTTCTGGTCTGCAGAGACCACCAACAACCCTTCTGAGACCACATACACACAGCACTTTGAAGCAACATTGGCATAAACAGCTACACATTTCCCCCTGGTGAACTGTTTTTTCCCTTTCCCAGCATGCATCAAGCTAACAGCCAATTACTCTTAGTTATTTACCTGTTAATCTAACAACCATCTTGTACTGTGATTGGATGCCTCTTCATCCATTCCCCATTCCCACCCCAGTCAGGCAGGGAGGGAATTTTAAATGTACAAACACATACATACATGTCAGCGAAAAGTGTATTTTACTTCTCTTATTTATGCAGCCATGAGATCAGCGGTCACCCTCCTTCTTATTCCCAGCTAATGAGTGGGAAAGCAGTCAGAGGAAAGGGTGTGATGGGGGTAAGACGATGAGAGGAAAGGGTGTGTGTGGATACAGCAGTCAAAGGAAAGAGGACAAATGCGGAAAGCGAATGTAAGTATGGTATGTTGATCTCCTTGCCAGCAAGCAAATAAGAGTGGGGATTGCTTCATTCACTAGATGCACATGCCTACGTTTACTTCCTTGCCCTTCCTCTAAAGGCTGTATTCACACACATCCCTTTATCTGATCATCTTAACCCCACCCCTCACCTTACCCCACTCGATAATTTCCCCACTTAGGGGGTGGGGGTGGGAAGGAAGATCCCATGGTTGAACATAAAACATGTAGTTCGTAACCATGTAAGATAGAAACAATAACTAAGCTTATAACAAAACATTTTAACTCTTATGCAAAAGAAATACAAATAAACAATATGGAAATACTGTATAACAAAATGTGATAACATTTATGACAAAATAAATGCAACAATACCATTGCAGCTCAGCTTATGTAAGTCTATTTCACTTTAGTAAGGAATTGTACTCCTGTATATATAAACTGAAGAGGACACTAAACCATAATGCCTGCAGCTGAAATGGGTCAACTTCCCTTTACCGAAGGTCCTGTGTGCACCCCATTTCCTCATCATGCCACTCTTACCACCGCTCCAGGGAGTAATACCACTCATTTGGGAATCACTGGTGGAGGAGGAAAGCTGTGGTGGTTATCAACAAGATCTAGTTAAACATATCAATGTTTCTTAAATGGAAATGGACCATGGATATAAATCATAGAGTTGAAAAAGAACACAAGTACTGTCCAATCCAACCCCCTGCCATACAGAAATACCCCCAATAGATGGCCATCCAGTCTGTTTAAAAACCTCCAAAGAATACTCTACCACACTCCAAGAGTGTGCTCCACTGTTGAACAGCCCTTCCTCTCAGGAAGTTTCTCCTAATGTTTAGGTGGAATAACTTTTCCTGTCGTTTGAATCCATTGCTCTAGTCTCTGGAGCAGTAGAAAATGAATTTGATCCATCCTCAGTAAGACATCCCTTCAAATAGCTATCCCGTTACCCCTTAACTGCTTCCCCAGGCTAAATATACCCAGCTCCCCAAGCTATTCCTTATATGGCATGCCTTTCAGACCTTCCACCATTTTGGTCATCCTCCTCTGGATGCGCTCCAGCTTATCCACATTCCTCTTGAATGGTGTCCAGAATTGGACACAGTATCCCAGATGAGGTATGATCAAAGCAGAATAGAATGGCTCTATTACTTCCTTGATCTAATCACTATACTCCTATTGATGTAGCCTAGAATTACATTGGCCTTCTTAGCTGCTGCATCACATTGCTGACTCACATGCAACCTGCATCCAAGTCTCCTAGATCCCTTTCATCAAGTCATATGTCATCCATCCTGTAACTGTATATTACATTTTTACTGTCAAAATGTAGCATCCTACATTTCTCCCTGCTGAAATTCATTTTTTTAGTTTTAGCTCAGTTTTCTAATTCGTTAAGAGCCTTGGTGGTGCATGGTTAAATGCCAGTACTGCAGTCACTCATAAGCCACAAAGTTGTGAGTTTAATCCCAGCCAGGGGCTCTAGGTTGACTCAGCCTTGCATCCTTCCAGTCACTAAAATGAGTACCCAGCTTGTTGGGAGCAATTAGTTTACACATTGTAAACTGCTTAGAGACTTAGTGTGGTATGAAGCGGTATATAACTGAAGCTGCTATTGCTATTTTTAAGGTCATTCTGAATTCTGATTCTGTCCTTTGAAGTATTGGTTGCCCCTCCTAATTTAGCGTCATCTTCCAATTTGATAAGCATGCCCTCTATTCCATCATCCAAGTCACTGGTAAAAATGCTAAATAGCACTTGATCCAGGAGAGAACCATGGCACTCTGTCAACATGGTTGTCAGTATGTCATAGAGAAATATTGCTGCAGTAGTAATGCTAAATTTGTACTGACCTAAATGTTATCCCATTTTGTTATATTGTTTATTAATACTGCATAAGAGTTAAAATATTTTGCTATAAACAAATTCATTGTTCTTATCAATGTTATCTGTCAGTGGTTTCTAATTACATCTTAGAGTTCAGGGTACCCCTGTGTTTGTTTTAACATAAAACATGGTGACACACTAGACTTGCCAGAAATCAGTCCCACCTACCTAACATTCTATCTGCTGCTGGCATCACTATGGAGCAGAGTACATATGTACACACACACACACACACACACACACACCTAGGTTTTCTGCTGAAACTGAGTACATCACCACTTTTTTTTTGTTGCTCTGGATCAAAGACCTGATTCAGCCCAAATAGTCTCATATGCTGGGTGGACAGCTCGGAACAGAAACAAGATGAGATCATTTTATTTGGCCTGTGTTGATATCTTTAGGGGCAAGGTCTAGTTAAAATGAACATAGGGAGTGCAGTAGCTGCTGACACCACGAATGCCTTTATTGACAGGTATTCCAGCAAAGCACCAACACAGTAAGTTGGGGTTCTCTTCTTTTCCTAATAGGTCACTGCAAAAATATTCTGCATGGGTAAAATATGATGCATATACTGTACAAAGACACAGATCGGATTCTTCTATAAGTACATTTATACATGGCATAAATTAGAAAAGGGCAGGTGTGTATAAAATTCAGGTTAACATTTACATTGTGGTTCTCAAATAGAGAGCAATGTGCATGTACAGTACATTGATACCAAACCCACATAGCACTGTAAGTATATACACAAGTGGCCAGACAGGGTTGGCTAGGAACAAACATAATGTGTTAAAATGCACTGGAGCACCTCTGGTTTTTCCTTCATTATGTGGGTTCTTCCACACACCCCCCCCAATTTTGTTTTCCAAACTACCTCCCATCCGCTGCTCTGTGCTGCTGCTTGCCACTCCTCATGACCTCTTCGCTTTGTTCGTCTGGCTTCCACGGCACAAGATTATCTACCAAAATCAAAACAGAATGGCCTTACTTTTCCCAGTAACGTGCCATCAAACATCGTGTGCTGTAAACAGGCTTGCGTGCATGCAAAGGAAGCGGCAGGGAGAGAAACGTCATGCGACTGTTTTCCTTTCCAGAAAGCCCACGGGTTGCCTGTGAATCAATTATTTCCTTTATTCTGAACTTAACAGGAGTGTTCTGACTTAAGAATGAACTAGATCCAATGCCTGTCTGGGACATAATCCAGAATTCAAGACTGGGAATGTATTTCTGGTTTAAAGAATGAATTGTATGCTTGTCTTGGTTGTAAACAGAGAACGTGCTGGTGTTGGGTCACTTGAAATGTCATTACATTTAATACCCATGGAATTAAATAAAAAAATCAAATTGGCACTTTGGAAGAAAAAGCAGTACACCCAGGACGTGTAGCTCCAGAGGACATTAGCTAAGGTCTGTCACTTGCAAAACAAGCAAAACACTCAGAAATAATAGCTGTGGAAGGAAAGGGGCCAACTTGCAGAAGGACACAGGAAAACATCCATGTGGGTTCCTGGGAAGATAAATCTTCCCGGTTGTTCTGAAATTTTGTTCACTGATAATTACACCTATTCTCAAAACCAGAAAAGGGATTAAATGGTAAACACTAACAAATGTATACGCTTCTGTGGACTGCAACCCTCTTCTCTTGCTGCAGGGCATGATGAAGGTCCAGTAAAAGTATGTCAAAACTTGCTAGCCTTTAAAGTGACACACAAGACTCTTTGTGGCTTTGCTGAAGCGAACTAATGCAGCTACTCTCCTGGCAATTGCAACATACTGCCACTGCTCTCTCACAATTATGCAACATCCTTTGGCCTTGCCAGCCTTCCACATAAGTAATATTGCCAGAAGTGTCACTTAGTCTTCTAATTATGAAGCCACACTTGAACTGCAGGATATGATACTAATCCTATCAGTAACAAAACTAGGCACTCTTTCTCTGCTCCTGTTTAGATTATGTTCTTCTGTGGACAGAAATGTGGAGAATGGCACAGGGCAATCAAGCTTAGTGACAGATCCCTGACTGAATTCCAAAGTGATGCCCAGAGTGATGCATGTCCAACATGACAACTTTATCATGAGAAGAGCAATGAAAAGTATGGCTATTGCCACAAGTGAAGGACATGCCTGTCTTGCTGGGTTCGTACACGGTGAAAGGCAGGTTGCAACTCCATTTAATTCCAGCATCCCTGGAAACAGAGGCACACGCACAGGCCTATCTGCAGCCTTCAAGATGCAAATGAGATTCTCCTTGCTGCATCCACATCCAATAAGAGGTTAAGAAACAGAGCCAGGATGGTAGGAGGGGCTCATTTAGCAGCATGAACTTTACAATAAACACTTAATCTTTCATGGATATGAGATCTCTCTAGGAGAAATGTCAAATATGCTGTAACCTATAGACAACATGAAGCACATGCAATCCAGATCTGGCTCTCTTTCTCAGTGTCATTTAAAAATAGTACATTTTCAAGTGTCAACACACTAGTGATTTCAGAAAGAAAATGATTGCCACAATATTCCAGGAAGCCATTTCCTCTGGATAGGGTGTCTTATTACCAAATCCAAAGGTCCACACTATATTGGGAAGGATTCATAAAACCACCAAAAATAAACAAACTAGAAGGTGGAGGAAAAGTAAACATGCAACCATGATTCTAGAGGAATTGCATATGCTAAGGAATCATTTAGTCCATCCTACTCTACTGAGGCAGCCAAAAGGAAATAAAATGCAAGTCATAATTGCAGTAGCTTTTTTGTGACCTGAGGAGAGGTTGTTGAGCACATGTGAACAGGTGTCAAGCAACTCTACAAGGCCAACAATCATCTATGCATGCAGAGTTAATGTAACAACTCTGGGGACCGAAGAGCCAAATCACCAACCCACCAAACTTTTAAATACCCTACTCTTCATCAAGTGTTCTTAGCTATGTGTAAGTGAGATGACCTGATTAATGGGAGTGAGGGGGGAAATCAGCTCCTTCACCAAGCAGCAGAGGAGAAATCCTGCCCTGGCTTAGCCACAAGTGCTTTGAACTCAGATTTGGCTTTTTGTCAGCCTACACAACTAATGAATACCAACTAAATCCCCAAACAGAAGGGGAAAGGGAAGCAGAATGGCAAGCGGCAGCAAAAGCAACACAGGAAAGTGGTAGGGCAAGAAGCCACACAATACATCTTGCAAATTGACACTTACCAAAAGTGGCATGGGCACCAGTGCTTTGTGACTGCTTCCAATGCCACTCTAGTAATGCAAAACCCATGCAAGAGGAAGGGACCACTTGGAAGGAGCCAGGCACACAATTCCCTTGAGTCACCTTCCAACTCTAGCATTGTTGTTCCCATGTGATCTCTCCCCATGTTGGGGTGTTGTTGTTTTCTGGCCCAGTTCCCAATACTTTGTCTCACTCCTTACTAGTATATACAATTGACTATGAAAATATAGAGCCCCCCCCCCCCGACTAGCTTTGAGGGAGAGACAAACATTTGCTTGTCAGAAAATAAATAGAACAGACTAAGAGATAGTGCAAAGTAACAGACATCCATTAGAATGAGGGGAAACACTATCCCTTCAGGAAAAAACATCATTTTAAAAAAGGTCCTCAGTAATAAATTAATCCCTTTTAAAAAAATTAAGACAATGTGGTCAGTAGACCCACCAACATCAGAGACACCCAAACTAGGGGATCATTATCTGCTGGAGCTGTTGCTCTCTCTTTTTCTTCTGTCTTGTCACCTGCCACCAGCTGGATCTGCTCCAAGTAGCCAGTGCCTCCAGACCATCCCTGCCACTGGGGTGGCCTATTCAGCATTTGCTCACTGAAGCTCCCCATTTCCCCGAGTGATGCTTCCTGTTCTCTCATCCATGCTTCATCTTGTCCCACTGCATGCCTGTCAAGAGGTTTTCCTCTCACCAGGGCCATGGTGCAGCCACCATCCAAAGTATTGTCAGGGATGAGAGGGAAGGAACAAGCACTCAAGCACAGGCTGCTATGAGCTAACAACACTGAATTCAGCTCTCATGCCCAGGGCCACAAGCCCTGTGTCAGTTTTCTTTGTTCTGCTCAATCATCCTGAACACACTAAAGCCCAACATATTGCAGGGAGGGAATGGCAGATGTCTGTACAATAAGCTATTATTACTGAGAAGACAAAGACCGTTTGTATGGGATCCAATTAACGGTCTGGATCATTAGCCAGGGATGCCAGCAGCACTGCTCAGTCCCTTGACCGGAAACCAATGGTAAGTATAGATGTGTAAGGGTCACAATACTTTTTTAAAAATCAGTTTGTACATGTTTTGCTCCCCAAGACCTTCTCCCACGAAGATGTGAGCAATCTACTCATGCTAAGGCCCCAACAGGATTAGTTGCTATGGATTGCAGAAGAAGAGGAAAGGACAGCTATTCTGAAAGGAGGGGATAATAACACTTTCTTCTCAGCGTGAAGCCCATAGTGCTGTTTTAAGTACTCCTAATGCTCACAGGTGGAAATTCATTTTCATCATCTAGACAAACTGGTCCAGTGGCAAATTCATGCTCAGGAATAATCTCTCCTCGAAGGGCTCCTCCATCTTCTGAATAGCCTGCAATAGATATACAAACAAATAAATAAAACACTGCCTTTTACAAATTGCTTTTCCCCCCTTTCCAGTATAGGCAAAACCAGGCAGAAGTCAAAGGACTGGCAAAGTGTACCAATGCTCCCAACACTAGATTGAGACAAAGCATAGTTTTGACTTGGCAGCTTTTGTATTATGAGCCTCAGGCTTTCTATAATAAATAGTACCATGTGGGGATGGGTTCACACAAGACCTTCAGCATCAGAATGAATGGTTTTCCTAAAGACCAGCAGAAAAGTATCATATGTTTGCTGAGAAAGAATGCAGGGAAGAAGCTCAATAAAGGCATATGAAAAGAGTGGCTCATACCAATAATCGACTTCACTCCAAATCCTGTCAGTAAGGAGAGCAATTATGGCTGCTTTAAAGGAAATGTCCTGTACACAAGCCAGGGTGTACATTAATTAAAGAAGAGAGATAATACAATCCAGACACTAGATGTAAACCAGTAGGTAAGATCCCTTGTTTCATGTTTGGGCCACACATAATGCTAAAAAGTAAGGAGATCCCTCCTCTCTGGATGCACTGCACACCCCAGTTTCCTCCATTTCATGGCTTGGGAAAGCCACGGTTTACCATGACATCTGGATCAAGAATTCCATGGTTCTCCTGATTCTGATGTCACATCAAATTACGGTTTGCCTTAAGCAGAAAATAAATGGGCAAGGGGAGTTGTAGAAAGGAAAAGATGGGGAAGGAGGGAATGCACAAACCTGAGACCTGACCCTATTCATGATTGGCCTTTGGTCTGAATAGGACTTTGATGTCTGAAATGCCTATCAATGATCACTGGGTTTTATAGTCTTCATTTATCCAGAGAAGCAGACATAAACACCGAGAACAACCCTCCAGGCAGAGCCCAGGACAAGGAGAGTTGAGAACAAGATGAAATGGAAATTATAGAGATAAAGAAGAGATTGAAGATATACATGAATTCACAAGCAAAAATCTTGCAATACTGTGCAAGGCAAGGCAAGAAAACTGGGAACTGTAATAACAGCAGCTGGCATTTGGAGAAGGTTTATAATCTTCAAAGCACTTATCATCTTCAAAGTATTACAGTTTTTATTGTTAATTATAACTTTATCATACCTAGAGGGCAAATTTATTTTATTCATGGGGCATGTGAAGCAACTCAACAGAATAAGATGCTTCCCACATTGTGTCCAACAGGTACATCAACACAAAAATAATATTTTACCATTTCAGAAGTGGTTACCTAAATGGCATCGGGGGGGGGAGAGGGAAGGGTTCCAGTGGAATTTAATTGTAATGTATTCAGGTACACCAGCCTTCTTGCTTTGTAATAAGAACTGTCCAAGAAAAAGCCTGAGCCCCACTCTAAAGGGCTGTACAAACAACCCCTAAAGGGCGTCATGCAGCTGGCTCTTTACTGGCCAGACTGGGGCCGTGGCCACTGCACTCTGCAGCCCTGATCTGGCCTCCAGAGGGCAGAAAAAGGAGCTGCAAAATGCAGCTCCTTTTTGCACCCTGTAAAGGGTGTCACAGCCGCAGCGGCACGGCTTTGTGATGCCCTTTTGGCGCTGCATCATCTAGATGCAGTGCCAGGGTTGCGCCATGATGCCGCACACTATCTAGAACGGTGCACAGTGTCATGGCATGAGGGGGTGGAGTCACAGTGTCAAGTATGCGGATGCACCACCATGACTCCACCCACAGGCTGGCACTTTGTGCCTGTCTGTACCAAGCCTGAGTTTTCAGCCCTCTCTTCCTTATGCAAGGCAGATATGTTGCATTGAAATACACTGAACAGATGGAAGGAAGGACACTACGAGTATAACATTCGGTGATCTTAGAAGCTAAGAAAGGTCATCTCTGGTCAATATTTGGATGGGAGACTGTCAAAGGATACCAGGTGCTGTAGACTATATTTTAGAAGAAAGAAATGGTAAAAACCACCTCCTTGCCTAAGAAATTAATAGGATCACCATAAGTCAACAGGCATACACATACACGTGCACAGAGGCAAACAGCAAAAGTAGCTATGGGGAAGATATAGTGGGCCAGACCAAGCATGAGGTGAAGTAATCCAAGCAACAGAAGCAGGGAACAGGAACTATAAAAACCACACAAAGATTACAGGATAAAGGGAAAATACATATGCCAACTCTGGAGTGGCACACTATTATACCTTCCCCCATCCAAGGGTATATCAGGGAAGCAGAAGAGCCCTGAATGCCCCCATATTGCAACAACACTTTCTGTGCCTACAATTGGATGGCATTTATAGGGGGGGGGTCCTTATACTTTGCCTGTGGACCTCCCCCTCAACAGGGGAGAGAGAGAGAGAGAGAGAGAGAGAGAGAGAGAGAGAGAGATCCATTCAATTCTATGACTTGCCCATCCTGGGGACACCTTTCCACGGACTTAAGGATGTTGGATGGAACATGAAATATCATTGCTGAGGGCTTAACAACTCACTGTTTAACTCCAGAGTCATAAAAGTTGGAAACATTCACTTTTTACACAGAAAGCTTAGATTCACAGAACGACTAAAGCAAATTACATGTTGTGTAGGAAAATGTTTTCTGATGCGCCAAAGCTATTCCTTAAATAAAGGAAAAAGAAATAAAGATGCATGTTTGAGCAGGGAAGTTATTGATATAGAAGTGTTTAATCCATCCTTTGCCTACCATTTCTCTGCCCCAAACTCTTCCCTGCTCCCATATGCAGAGTTCAAAAAGATGTTTACTTACATTGTGAACTCCACAGAGGAAGTGTGGTTCTGGAAGCAGGTTATGTCTCTGAGTAAATAGCTGCGAAAGAAAGTGTAAAGTATCTGCCCCAACTATTTTGCTCATCACACTCTCTTCCAAAGTTATTTTTTTCCTTGCTATGAAGCAGAAGAATAGGGCCGGGGCTCTGCCACATACTTTTGCACACCATGTGGAGTTACACCTTTAAGCTCTGTGAGTTTTTGCCATAATTTTGTGGCTATACAGGATACACATGCTTGTTAGCTATATGATTTATTGAGGGGGGGGGTACTTTCTGTTGCATACCAAACAGGACTAAAATTCCAACAGCCTTATTAAAAATCACTGCATTCACTATGTACTTCGAAGCAGCATAGGATAAAAAGGTGTCACTAGTTTTCCCAGAATGTATATTCTCTGTTTAAAAAAAAAAGGGGGGTAATAAAAACATAAAAGACCTCCACTAACTTAATGCAAATTCTTGCCTTATGGAAGTCAAGATTCTTAAGGATCCATCAAGTGTTACTTTGGAAGGGCCTATAGTTCAGTGCTACCCCTAGTTTGTTTCTTCTTTTAAATCAACAATTTGTTAGTTTGTTAACTAGAAATCTTGTTTGCTTTGACTTATTTTGAATATTGAATTGTATTTCTTGTTACTTTCATTTGTTACTGGGCACACCAAATTAGGAGGAATAGCCAATACTCCAGAGGACAGCATCAACATTCAAAACAATCTGAATAGACTAGAAAGCTGGGCCAAAGCTAACAAAATGAAATTCAACACAGAGAAATGTAAGGTACTGCACTTAGGACAGAAAAATGAAATGCACAGATATAGGATGGGGGACACCTGGCTGAATGAGACTACATGTGAAAGGGATCTAGGAGTCCAAGTAGACCACAAATTGAACATGAGTGAACAGTGCGATGCGGCAGCTGAAAAGGCCAAAGCAATTTTAGGCTGCATCAATAAAAGTATAGTGTCTAGATCAAGAGAAGTAATAGTGCCACTGTATTCTGCTTTGGTCAGGCCCCACCTGGAATATTGTGTCCAGTTCTGGGCACAATTTAAAAAGGACATTGAGAAACTGGAGCGTGTCCAAAGGAGGGCGACTAAAATGGTGAAAGGTCTGGAAACCTTGCCCTATGAGGAACGATTCAGGGAGGTGGGGATGTTTAGCCTGGAGAAGAGAAGGTTAAGAGGTGATATGATAGCCCTGTTTAAATATTTGAAAGGATGTCATATTGAGGAGGGAGCAAGCTTGTTTTCTGCTGCTCCAGAGAACAGGACCCGGAACAATGGATGCAGGCTACAGGAAAAGAGATTCCACCTCAACATTAGGAGGAACTTCCTGACAGTAAGGGCTGTTCGACAGTGGAACAAACTCCCTCGGAGTGTAGTGGAGTCTCCTTCCTTGGAGGTCTTTAAGCAGAGGCTAGATGGCCATCTATTGGGATGCTTTGATTGGATTTCCTGAATGGCAGGAGGTTGGACTGGATGGCCCTTGCGGTCTCTTCCAACTCTATGATTCTATGATTCTGTGATTTTAAGTAACTTTACATGACTTATGAAATTTTACCATTTAACAAATGAATGAATTTGTTAAAAACTTTCTTAACATTTTAAGTCTAGCAAGTTACATTTTTTAAAGAATTTGATATTAACACTCAAGGGCTTCAGGGCAGAAACTCTCCTTCTGACCCCTCCCTGCCTGCTTCACAAACAACAAATTTTTAAAATGTGTGTTTTCATAAAATTATTAAAGTTGATGTACACAAGAGCCATGAGATGTTTAGCCATGAACAATGCCCACAGCATGTGGGGTTCAAAGCAAGCCAATCTTGCACTCACCTGGCATCATAGAGGGCAAAGGCACTGAACTCTGTTTGGCCACTGTTGCAGCATAAGTCTGAGGTGCTGGAGGCCGGAGATCATTTTCTTTGTTCTCTTCTGTCTTTCCTGAGTCAAGCAAGCTAGTTTCACATGAAGAGGGGTAAAAACATTAAATTTCACCATTGTCCCAATTTTAACCAGCAGCTCTATCAATGTGTGGGTATCTGTTTCACTGCAATGGGAATTGGTGGTCACAATGGTTACTGGTGGCTCTCATGCCAATGGGATGGTGACTGCATTACAGAATGTAACTTGAGTTTTTTAAGAATATCCAAGGTGCTGAACCAGAATACTAAAACCCGGAACAGATTCTTCACCCGACTGGCACTAAGGGCCATGGAAGCCTTGGGACATTTCTCATTTCTTGTTTTGACAAACAGAAATGCATGGAAGAAAAGCAAGTGATGCAGTGAAGCATAAACTCCCAAAATGCCTACTTGGAAGACAGAAGGGAAAGTGTCTATAGGGTCTTAGTTTGCAGGGAGGGGGTATATAATCTTTTGCAGGTATTGTTATCCTAGCTAGTTCGTCACACTCACCTAACTTTAAACCACCACTATTTTAACTTTCTTTTTCTCATCTCTGAACAAATTCCTTGGTTAGAGAAAGAATGTACAATGAAACATTGTACACGTATGCTTTAGTTAACAATGCCTCTGACAAAGATGTTCCTTTTTACAAAGCCTTTTTATGTCCACTCAGCCCCCCCCTCCCTTTTCCTCCTTGTCCACTGTCAAGTTGGAAGATTTTTTAGCACAGTCAAAACTGGAATAATGAGAGGCTGGGAAAACACAACTTTTTAGTATTGGGTTGCAGCAGCATATTTACGTTAAATTATGTAATAAATCTTGAGCCGGAGAAGAATGGGATTCTACTCTAACCAATCCTACTGTAGCTGTGTGTGCATGTCTATAACAGGCAGGTAAACATGGCATCACAATTCCTTACACAGCAGGTATGAATAGCAAAAAATATGCTGAAACATATTGAGTTGCTCTTCTTTTTTGTGGTGCAGGAATCTATCTATATTCATTCCATGTTATTTCTATTTCTGTTAAAGAAGTAATGCTTTGGAACCTATCTGCTTCCTAAATTGAGGTATACCTGTATAGTAAAGAAGGCATCTGAATACACAGCTAGAGTGCCTTTCCTTCACCCCTAACCAACAGGAGCCTCTTCACACACTAGAAGTAAGGAGCAGGCTTTCTTTCACAAGCAGATCAATTGCAGACTTGGTTATTGACATTATGGCAGATGTGGGTTTTTGACATTAAACAATACTGTAAGTCCTCCTAGTTACCTCCTTAAATCCCATTCCAACAATATTGATGACAATAAATTATGAGTTCATTTTGCCGTAGCTGGGGGGGGAAACGGCCTCTCTCTTCCTCTGTTCTGAGGTAAGAGCAGCACTCATTCTGAAGACTACATGGAGGTAATTCCAGCTTTCGACACACACTGGCTCTTGAGTGTCAGCAATCTCTGAATGAAATTGACATGCCAGGGAAAGACTTGATTCGGTTTCTGACTCAACATGTGAAGCATCTGGGTATGTGAAGTTAATAGGCTGTTTCCGCCTCCCCACTTCACAGAGAAATTAATTCTTAGGTATTTATTTAAAATGCTACTCCAAAGGCTTGGCATTATTTACAAAATGGTGGGAGATGAGCCCTTACTGTCATCTTCAGCTGTTTCCTATTCAAACGTTAAGTACAAATCAGACAAGGTGTGCAGGAAACTTTGTGCACCTTCCATGCACTCTCAAGACTGACCAATGCAGTTTGAGACTGCTTTCAGTGCCATGGCTCAATGCTGTGGAATCCTACCCTGGATCATGAATTGGAAATGATTTGGGATTTATGCTACAATGCAAGACAGCTATGGCATTCTCATGCACCTTACAACTAGAGATAAAGCAATTAACTTTCACCCACAACAAATTAAAAAGCTTGAGGACATAGTTTTTTTTTAAAATAGTCTGTGGTTTTCCACTGCCATCACAATTTTTCCTGTAGTGCTGGAACAGCTGAATGGTATCTTTACCTATGTTTCTTCATTAAAACACACTCTCCTCCATCTTGGGGGTCCAGATTGTAGAGGTAAAGGTGTCCATCAGATGTTGTAACTAAGAGCCGAGGAAGTTTCTGGATCCTAATAAGAGACATAGGAAGGGAGTTGAACAGAAAAATAAAAAAGGAAAATGTTCAGATTACCACAATTGCCAATAACAACTGGCTCAGGCTCTCCAGAATTTCAGGCAGATGTTTCTCCATCCCTATCTGGAGAGGCCAGGGATCAAGCCTGGGACCATCTTTATTCCATACATGTGCTCTAGAACTGAACTATAGGCCCTTCCAAAGTAACACTTAGTGGAGTACGTAATCATTTTGCCCATCTTGAAATGAATACAAAATTGTAAGGCCATGGTATGAGGAAACACACGTTCTTTGTCTGTGTAATCCCTTTTAATTTCTCTTTCAAAGGGGAAAGCACAAGTAGGAGGAAAACACAAAAGTGTATTTAAAAACACAGATTGAAGGGGAAAAATGTTGATCTTGGCCTAAAGAACTTGTACAACCTAACATAGCAATGGCAAGTATATTTCTATACTGCTTACTGATGTATAAGCGGCTTACAAAGTGTAAGCAAATTGCCCTCAACAAGCTGGGTACTCATTTTAGCAACCTTGGAAGGATGCCAGGCTGTCGACTTGGAGCTCCTGGCTGCCACTGAACTCACAACCTTGTAGTTGTTGAGTGAGTGGCTGCAGTACAGGTATTTCACCACTGTGCCACCAGGGCTCCCTAATTTCTTTCTATACTCCCTACTAATTTTCTCCCTCTCATATTAGTGAGAAAAGTCTTCCAAAATGTATCCAATATGAGCAGCACCAACAAGACCATCACAATGGTCTGGAGCAGGGTGAAAGGTGTTCTCTTCAGATACTGGCTTCCTGCCAAGGGCTCAGGATAAAAAGCAGCAAACCCCTAAAATGAGGTCATTGTGACCGATTATTTTTTCCTCTCCAGTTTTGGCTAATTTAGCCCCCTGTTCATTCTCAATTGATCCTCTCTCTTTAGTTCTGGAACACAAAATAGCAGCTCTGGACTGCAGAAGACTCTGTTACAGAATTCTACACTCAGTAGCTTCCCAGAACAGAAAAAAGATACATTGGCAAAAGTCCAATGTAAAGAAGTTAACACAAAAAGGCCAATACTTGCACTTGCTGTGCAATCAAAAGACAATGAGGAAACTTTCAGATTGTTCTATAAACCAACAAGCATATAAAACACCAGACTAGCAGTACTGTTCCATATCAAAGAAAACTCTTTGTAAACAGAGGGAGCAACTGTTCAGTTCACAAAGCGCAGAAATAGTCACCTTGGCACCCTCCCAATGTTTGGCCTACTCCTATAATCCCTGACTAGATTATGCTTCCTAGAGCTAATGGGATTGTAATACAAAACCTTTGGAGTGGCCCAGTGTGACTATCCTTGCAACAGCCGTGGCTTACTTACGTGGAGAGCACACAGATGTTCCTTTGTCCAGAGATGTTCAAGCGCACTGTGGCAAAGGCCCGATCTTGGCTCATCATGCCCGACACTTGAGAAGGGAGGTAGTTGGTGGCAGCCATAAACATCTTGCCCATGTAGCCACTCCAGGAAGGGGGTTCCTCTGGTCGGCTAGGAGATGTAAAGTACCAGTTGACAAAAGTCATAGCCCAATATCTATAACAAGGTGAAAACAACATACCTCCCCACCCTCAAAGACTAAAGACTTATAACATCACTTGTTCCTTTTCTCTCTCTCTCTCTCTCTCTCTCTGCACAACTCCAACAATAACAATATTCTGCCAGGGAAGGACTGGCTGGATCCTGCAAGTCTCTCAATGGCACATGTGGCATAGCTTGGCTACTCACCTGTCAGTGAGATGTTCCAGCTTAAAGACATGCACTGTCTCAGTGTTGCTCGATGCACACAAGAACTGTGAGTCCATACTGAACACCAGAGAACTTATGTTCACATACCTAAGGTGAAGGGAACAAAAAAAGTGGCTGCAGCTGACACAAGCATATCCAAGAAAATGGCATGAAATGATGGAAATAAAGATCACAGAACTGAATGAGCCTTGCTGTGAATCATTCACTCCACCAAGCATACTAATTCATGTGGCCAGCAATAAGTGAGCAAATCATATGTTTGGGAAGCAGAAAACATAGCAGAGAATGAGTGGCCAGGTTCCTACTTCAAAACCTTACCCTCAAGCATGAATTCCCTATACTGCAGATATTCTGGCTCCCATGGTACACTTCCAAAATGCTTCTGACATCAGTAGGATTTCTGAGAACAGAACTGTAGATCTGTGTTCTACAACAGAATGTGATAAGTAGCCAATCCCATTTCCACATCTTCCTATATTTATGCCCCTCTGAATGTGTCTGCATAAGCACCTTCTTGTGGCCTCTCTTGGCACTTGGAGTGGGATGGGGGAAGAGAGCCCTACTTACAGGAAGATGTTTCTCTACAGCAAGTGCTAGAATATACCCACTGGACACCTTACAGCAACACCATACTTTCCAGGTAGGCGCTCAACTATACCCCCACAAAGAAAACAATTCCTCAAACATATTGCATTCACAGGCTGGGAAGAGAAGTGGCACTGTGGCAGAGAACTGTGTGCCTTGCCATAAAGAAGACACAAAGTCACTGCCAACCATCCAAGCAAACATTTTCTAGGCAAGAACTCTCTGAATGCCAGGGCCCAAGACTGCCTACACCATGACAATAATGCATGCATGTCTCCTCTTTACAGCAACTACTGCTGACTAGAGAGCAACAAACTGACCTTTTCATTCCTCTTCTGAATTCATAGAGTTTTTGTCCTTCGGGGATAGAAAACACACGTATGACAGTTCCCTGAAGGAAGAGAGAAAAGACAGAAAGGTCATCCAGCAATGAGATAACAAGGGCCACCACCACCACAAGTACTTAGACTTCAAGCTTTAATAGAAAGACTGAAAACATACAGCCATCACTGAGAGACACTAGCACTCAGCTTAGACAGACACATGACCTACTGAATGGCAGGCCACAGGAGAATGAATTAAGATAGCCTGCAGCACCAGCAGATAACATTCTGTTGCTCAACCTTCTACCCAAAATCACACCTGTCATTATGCACATGTATGCCCTTCTTTGGAGTTGCAGAACAATGTATTCTTGACCTCCTTGTACTAGAGTGTGCTATCATGACCATCTAACGGCTGGGAGTAGGGGGGAAGTGCTCATGTAGCATACAGATCCATCAGCCATTCTGCGGGGGGGGGGGGGGGGGTAGAAGCTGACCCTGCCCTCCCAAATCTTCAGTAAGTCACTGGACAGCCAGTGTTCAGGGCAAGTTCAACTCTCACACTTCATTCAGATGCTGCCTGGTCACTTCCTTGTGTTGGTAAATGGCCATAGCAATACATTCTGGCACTTGAAAGCTGCCTTATGCTGATGGAAGGGATGCACAACACCATTATACTCTGCTCCCAAGATGTAGGACCCTCGTCATCACCTCCACCCTGTTTTTGTTCCTGTTCTCCCTCCACATCCCTTTTCCCAGTGTATAATATCTTTTTGATTCTAACTGTGCATAAATTGCTCTGGAAATCCTTTTGGTTAAAGAGCTGGGTAACAATCCCTTATATACTGCTTTTTACACCTAGAGATTCTTAAATATTGTACAGCTATTACCCAGGCTCATTCCAATACTTTATCATCAACACTCTTTTGTTGTTATCCACCCTTGAGTTGATCTCGATCCATGGTGACCCTGTAGATGAGACCTCTCCAAGACTCCCTATGCTCCACTGCTCTGCTCGGGTCCTGCAAATTCATACCCATGACCTCCTCAATAGAGTCCATCCATCTAGCATGTGGCCTTCCTCTCTTTCTGTTTCCCTCCACCTTTCCTAGCATTATTGTTTTTTCCAGTGAGTCGTGCCTCCTCATGATTGGGCAAAGTATCACAACCTCAGTCTTATCTTCTTGGCTTCTAGAGAGAATTCAAGTTTGATCTGCTCTACGACCCATTTGTTTGACTTCTTGGCTGTCCATGGTAACCTCAGCAGTCTTAGAAGAGAAATATTTCCAAAGTGCTCACTCTTGCCCATTGGGCATGGCTGAAATAGTCAAACATTTGTTTCTCCTCTCCCTATATTACATCTGTTTTTTTATATATATTATACTAGTTTCAGCAAAATTTCCCGGTAAATCCTGTAACCTTTCCTCTATCCTCCTTCTTTCACATTCTATCAATGAAATTGCTCTTAAGATGGCAAAATTCAGTATTTCAGCATCTCCTACCAAGAATCAGCTGGTTAAATTCTCTTGGTAATTCTAATCAAGTACCAATAGATTCTAATAAGTTCCTTATTGAAGGCAGTTATATTTCTGCTGTTATTGTAATTCACATACACTGGAATTTTCCTGGACTTGCAACTTGTATCTGCTCACTTGGCATTTGTTTTATTTTGAAACTGTAAAGGCTGATCTATAACCATAACAAAGTAACACAGGTACCCAAATCTTTAAATATGATTGTGTGGAAGGCATTTATTTTTAATAGTTGGACTCCTGTTGGTGTGTTATGCATGAATAATTCCCCTCTGGAAGAGAACTAACATTTTTGTCTGATGCGGAAACCTGCTATTCAGTTCAAGTTTACAGAAATTGAGTAACACATGCAGCGTCACTGTACATGTGTATGCAATGTGAACTGAAGCAGCTGTGCATTGCACATGACTGTGCAGTGATGCAACATCACAATTCAGTAACAAGGTGACACTGTGTAACTATGGTGTAACTGTGAGCATAAAGTTACACCTTGTCTCTTGAACATAAAATCTTGGGCAATATAACTTACTTTCAACAAAAGTCAAAATCCTAAGTACAGTTATTAGGAAGCAAACTCCTTTAAACTCAGAAGGATTTATATAACAAAGACCACATTGATTAAAACCTGTAATTGAAGGTACAAGTTTCCTCAGGTTTATAGCCCTGTAGCTCAATAATGACATGTTTATTTGAAAGCAAACGTTGGTAATTTCAGTAAGGCCTACTTCCAAGCATGTATGTTACAGCTGTGAAGCTTATCTCTGGAAACATGACTTCTGGCTACTTCCTGTTCTACATGTAACTAGATGTGAAACTGTTACTCCTTTCAGAGTGAGATGGTTACAGCTAACTCATAAAAATCAGTTTTTCACTCCTTCAGCTCCTCCATTTCAAATGGGTTTATTGGGTAATAAGTAGAGACACAAGTCATTTCTACACATTTCATATAAATAAAGACATCAAAAGAGCTTGTTATGTCTGCTTTATATCTGATAATAGACTTAATGAAATTAAGAGGACCCTAGAAGGGAGGAGGAGTCCATGCTAACCATTTTCAGATAAAATACTTTTAAAACTGTAGCTAAATTACTATTGTTGTTTATTTTATGGTGTTTGAAGGCAAAGCAAGATGGCACAGTATGGAACAAATGAAATGAAACAGTAAAAATACTTTGCTGTAGAAAAAAAATAGTAATTTGCCAGTGGTATTTAAAGTGTAATTAAAATACTAGTCTTCCAAAGCCCTACTCCTCTTGGAAAAGTCAAGCACAGTTTGCTGCTCTCTTGAGAAAACGGCCATTTTTCTAACTCACCTTTTCTGAAGCACTTGCTAGCTTTGACCCTGTGGAGTTGAAGGCCAAGGCAGCAAGAGGCCCATCATGAGCAGAGATGGAGCAAACATCTCTCTGTTAGTGATAGAAAAATATAAAATATGTTAAAGTAGAAGGCAAAGAACATTTCAATTCATGGGAGGAAAAGATGATGTGTAAATCACAGCCTTCAAAATGTATAAACAAAATAATGTTGTTTTCTAAGCAAGCTCAGGAACCTTTTACTTATCCTTAAGTGCAGAAAACCCTCAAGATTCTCCCCACAAGCCAAATGCTCCCACTTTAATCCTTCTTCCTTTTCTGTGGTGAAACTTAGGCTTCTTCAAGGTAAAGACACAATATCCACAACTGTGGTCAGAGAGGTTGAGGCATACATTTCTGTATAGAGCACTTTTACTTCAATCTGATGTTTTTCTGTACCTGAACACTGCCCAATATAGGTGTTTTTTTCTACTTATTCCAAACTATTATTACACAGCTCCAAGGAAATAAGATTCTTCTGATGTGTGTGTTTGTTAAGGAGGGTGTCAGACTCTCTAGAATTCACATGCCCTTTATACAGAGGAATACATTATCCATTTAATGGCGGGATACAAACCGCGCGGCTCCCGCACGGAGCAAAAAAGAAGCTCCATTTCGGAGTTTCTTTCCGTGGCGCACTGATGACGTCGCGAAGTGCCAAGGGCGCATTTGTGACGTCATTAGCGCCGCGCGACGTTTGGACGCTCAGTGTCCGATACGTCAATATGGCGCCGGCCATGTAGAAGGGCCGGCGCCATATTGTACGGACAGAGTCCGTACTAGGGACAGGGGCGTCTAGAAGAGACACCCCTTTTTTAAAATGGGACGTCCTCCGGACGTCCCAACTGGCGGTGTGTAACCCGCCTTTATCTTTGCAAAATTGATCATGTCCACCAGGGAAAGGATTGAAGTGAAACAAGGCTGTGTACTGTTTCACAAACATTTTTGGCAGCATTAGAAGGCTCCCTCTCCTATCTTCTGTGATTTTTTTGATGACTGTTTCAAAGGGACTCAAGAGTATTCCACCAATACAAGAATACATTGTCTTCATGCACAGTTGTTTTTGTTTGTTGACAAAAATATAATCACATAACTACTTGTCTATGTAACACTGTGACATTAAATGGATAATGTATTCCTCTGTATCACCACATGATATTCATTTGGCTAAGATCAACAATGTAATTATTCCCAGAATAAACAACCAGTAATTTGAAGGCGGGGGTGGGGGGGATGCAAAAAGAATGGCAGCACACAGATCAAAAGTGGCCACAGTCACCATCTGGGAAGTTTCCAGGAAACCTCAGTTCCCCCATGCTACCGCTCAAATCTCAGAACAAAAACAACCAGAGCAGCCCTAAGTAGCCCAAGTTCTCCTCAGCTTTACTCTCAAGATAGTCTGGGAAAAGTTGCTATTGTATGAGCCATGCTCTACCAGCATTCACATTTTAAAATATTAAGAAGCCAATTTGCAATATTCCCCTTTAGGAAGAGTTCTTGCACCTACTCCTATCCCAACAGAGTACTGTATTTTCTAGCATATAAGACTACTTTTTAACCCAGGAAAATCTTCTCAAAAGTCGGGGGTCATCTTAAATACCAGGTGTCATCTTATAGGGCAGGTACTGAAACCTCTGAGCTGGAATGGAGAATGTGCGGTCGCCGCATATGGTGGGGGGAGTTCAAAAACGGCCGCGGCCACATCCCCACTGTATGCGACAATTGTATGAAAGCAGCTACCGCTTTGATACTCTTGGAGACAGCGAGGGCTGGGCAGGCAGGGAGAGCTGACCAATCCAAGCAGGCTTTGTATACAACAAGGTTTCCTGCTAAGTACCTGCATGTTATTTGAATTAAAATTACCATATTGAAATCAAAGCTGATGTTTTTTTATTTTTATTTGGTGTGCGTTGGAAGAGGGGTAGTCTTATACGGTGAGTATATCCCAAACTCTATATTTTAACTGGAAGAGTTGGGGGTCGTCTTATACGCCCAGTCGTCTTATACGCCGGAATATACGGTATTTTTCTTAGTAAAAGAAAGAGAAAGCAATTCCAATCCTCAGTATTTCAACAAAGGATTGAGATAAAACTTCCACTTGAACCCATTGCCAGTCAGTGCAAAACATGTGTGGGCAGCAGATCCAGGAGCTAACTTTCTGCCCAAGGCCCTCTGCAGGCCTTCTCACCCAAAATGTGGATGTGGTCAGAGATCTACCTGTAATTTTGAAAAGTGTGTGTGTGTGTAATCTGTTTAAAAGGTCACCTGATATTCCTGGAGGCTTTCCAACAACAAAAAAATCACCCTTTCTGTGGCCAGAAAAAGGGCAGTTTAAAGACCCAGGAGGGGTTGAGGGACATAGAAACAGGCTTGGAGGGCCACATGCAGCTGCAAGACTAGATTTCATCCATCCCTGGTATAACCAATACTAGATATACAACAGTCTGACTTGGGAAAAGGCAGTTACCAACGTTCTTGGAACTGAAGTTAAAATCTAATTATGGGCTTCTTAAAGTGAACCAATTGTTCAGGTAAACTTGGAAGCCTCATGATCTGTGCCCAAAGAATTCATTTTGAGACACTTACCAAATTGTTTCCGTCATACAACACAATCTCGCCGACAGTCACGCTACCAGGGTATGCCAAGTAGGAATTGGAATGGTTAATAGAAAGTGCACACAAACCTAGTAAGGAAAAAGAAAGTTACAGTCAAGCAGAAGCTTTCCTTTCAGTATAAGCAGGGTACTTAAAGTCTGTGGCTTCAGTATGGTTTCTATTGAGGGAGCTCAACCCACACCAGGTAGGCACTTGCAGAAATAGTGTGAGGCAGATTAACAAGAGAAAATCCCTCTGACTCTGGTGACACCTACAGGTAAGTGGTGGTATACTTCCACCCAAATGTTTGCACTTTCTGGTTGGTTTTATAAAGGTATCACCCCATACGTATTCTGTATTTTAATTATATAATTTAAAAGAAGATAGTTAATTCTACAGCTCACTAGAAAGGTGTCTCCTGAATTCTTTAGGATGGTTAGCAACACTAACTTCAAGAACGGGTGTAAAACACATACAGAAAAAGCACAATTTCATCTGGAGGTAAGATAAAGAGGATGCTTTTTGTTACTAAGATGGGAACAGATTTGTATGTTGTTTGGGATCACTGCAGAGCCAAGAACCATAGGGCAACTGCTTTAAAGCCTAGCTCAGTGGTCCCCAAACTGTGCCATTTAAGAGACTTTGGACTTCAGCTCCCAAAAGCCTCAGCCATGTTGGACAATAGTCTAGGATTCTGGGAGCTAAAGTCCAAAATCCCTTAAAGAGCACAGTTTGGGGACCACTGGCCTAGTGGGTGGAGATGTAACTACATGAGAAGATAGCTATGCAGAACTACCAAACACAGAATGAGACCAGCATTACTAGTACTATGTTAGCCTTCCTTGTGGCAATTTCTGTATGGAGTTTTCAATGCTGCCCCTATCACACTGTTAGAAGTCATGAAGCAAGTGCTTTTCTAGAGAGCTCTAACCACTGGTCTGTAAAGTTTTGAAAGTTGTCCTGGGTCCCAGTATGTGATAAAGGGAGAGATAAATGGATTAGGAAGAGGAAAAAGAGGTAGAACCTGTTGTTTCCTACTTTCTCTTTGTATTTTCTTTGCATTGCAGAGGCTGACTCTAACCTTTCAAGTTCATTTGCATATCATTTACAGAAAAAACACCTAAATAAACTGTTCCAATCAAAAGTGCACTGACACCAGAGATATGTAAGCCCCTCTTCAAAGGCTCCCCGTGGTTTATCTTTCCTGGAAAAAAAACATGACATTCAATCTGAGCCCCACACTGTGCCCACTGACCTGGAACAATTCTCATGCCTTCCCCATCTGATGCAGTTTGCCTCATTAACATACATTCATCCTGGCTGAATGAACTGTTACAGATCAGTCTGCTGTATCAAACATCCTGAGCAGATCTCAGATGGGGTGGGGGACCCACACGTGAAACTGCAAGTTAAGAGAAGGGACACAACCAAGCATGTGTTTGTGGATATCTGCCTTCAAGTTGCCTAGCAACTTATGGCAACCCCATGAATTTCTTAGGGTTTTCTTGGGCAAGAATTGCTCAGAGGTGGTTTTGCCAGTTCTTTCCTCTGAAATATCATCCAACATCCAGACAACATAAAATGAGAATGGCATTTCTTCTACAGCAAAGAAGAAAAGAGTCTGGATCAGGACGATAGACACATTCCCTTGGCCAAACCCAAGATCGGCCATCTTTGTCTCTGCCTTGTGTGGCATAGGTCATTTCCTCCTTTTGAAGGTCTTGGTATCCTTATATTCCAAAAGGGCAGACTTCAGAAAGAGGCAAAAGGTTATTTTCAGACAGCTGATAAACCCTGGCCTGAACTGCAGTGGAAATTCTACCAAAGAAATATTTTCTCTTTAGATGAAAAAAGAGATTTGAGGCTAGAAGTATGTATAAATCTGTTTTTGCAGGGTGTATTTAATCCTGTGAGCCCCCACCTGCAGAGTGGGGTACAGGCAAAATAAAAGCCAGATGACAGAGTGATGCCACAACACTTGCTGAATGAGAAACAGGTAGCCTAGAAGGGTTGGCAGTACCTTGACAATTAAAGAAAATGTCATGAGTTAGAGATTGTATTTCTAACCATTCTGTATGTACCTTCTCCTTTTGTGTCATGTCTTTTTAGATTGTAAGCCTGAGGGCAGGGAACCATCTAATTAAAAAGATTGTATGTACAGGGCTGTGTAAATTTACAGCGCCATATAAATAAAGCTTAATAATAATAATAAATAATACTATAACTCAGTAAGAAACCATTCTTTGATAAGAGACACAAGAGGCAAGTAGACACTTGAAAGCTCTGGTTTGCAAACTAAACAACATTTCAAGAAGGTAACAAAACTGGAATGTAAAATGACCATCAATATGTATGTCCATCAAGCACAGGTCTACTATTTCAACGTGTAGCTGCAAAAGAGAGCATTTTAAAGGCTAACTTATATGGGAGGAAAAATAAACAAAATAAATGCTAACCTTTACCACAAAGATAAAGGTTTAGAATCATAGAATCACAGAGTTGGAAGAGACCACAAGGGCCATCCAGTACAACTCACTCACAATCAAAGCATCCCCGACAGATGGCCATCCTGCCTCTGTTTAAACACCTCTAAGGAAGGAGACTCCACCACACTCCGAGGAAGTGTGTTCCATAGTCAAACAGCCCTTACTGTCAGGAAGTTCCTCCTAATGTTGAGGTGGAATCTCTTCTGGAGCTTGCATCCATTGCTCTGGGTCCTAGTCTCTGGAGCAGCAGAAAACATGCTGGCTCCCTCCTCAATACGTCATCCCTTCAAATATTTAAACAGAGCTATCATATCACTTCTTAACCTTCTCTTCTCCAAGCTAAACATCCCCAGCTCCCTTGTATAATTATATGTATATATAATTCTAATAGCCTGAAAGGCTCACTACCTTATTGAAAGAATGAATCCCACAGTTTGTATGCATTTTGTCTAAATACACTGAATAAATCATCATCTCCAAAGTGAATCTGTGAATAATGCAGGCCTATGAGTTAACACTACAAATACACATTTAGGAACTTCACTATGGTAGAGAAATCCTAAATACGTTAAAAATATTGATACTACCTTTGAACTCAGACAATAGGTCAATAAGAGATACAGTGGGTCCTTGGTATCCATTGGGATTTAGTTCCAGAATCCATGGATGATCAAGTCCCATTAAATACAATGGTATAGTAAAATGGTGTCCCTTCTATAAACTGGCAAAATCAAGGTTTTTTTTTAAGAGGGGGGGAGGGGGGGGGGGGGGGGGAGAGAGAGAGAGAGAGAGAGAATATTTTCAAGCCATGGATAAATAATCCATGGATACAGAGGCCTGACTGTAGTGTGAAGTACTGACAGGACATGCTTATGCTTAATTCCCTATATTCTGTTACATGGGGAAAATTGTATATTTCATTAAATTTGGCATAATCTGGTTTGATATATTTCATTACAGCAAAATCGGTGGAATCTGTTTAGGCTGTCAGCATTGAGCAATGGTTTTGGAGAAAATGTGGCACAAGCAGCTGAAAACGAACCAAAGGGTGGGAAACCACTAAAGAGGAGGGACCTCCCAAGCACCGAATCATTAGGGCTCAACTCAATGTTTGTTACAACCACTGTTGAAATGCAGGGTAGTTAAATAGACAAGTGGGGGGTGCAAGAATGCCCAGAGCCTCTTTTGATGGCATTCTAGTGGGTTAAAAGGCTGCAGGGACCTCAGACAAGGTGGTACGCACAAGTCTTGCCCAGGAAAGAGCCAAGTGTGTATTTCATGAAAATACACTGGTGTCAAAATATGCTTCTTTAGCTAGAACTCAAGAACAGTGCAACATTTGCTCAGTTCTGCTATCTTCCAGCATCACCACTGGAGCTCTAGCAGCATTTCCTAATGGTGTATCACTGCCAGCCAGTCTTATCTTCTCTTACAGAGATGAGCTGTAAAAAGAAGGATTAAAAAAAATGATCAGGGGGGGGGAGGGTAACCACTCTTAACATGGTTGGTTTTGAGCTTCCAGCCCAGTTGGAAACAGTGGCATAAGTCAAGGAATCCAGCTACTGGTAAAAACACATATGTACACTTACCACTTCACATGGCAGGTTGCTAATCATTGTTCCCTGTCAGAGGCTTTGTGATAGAGGTAAGGCTAACAAAAACAGAACAGCTGTCTGTATCCCACTTAGGGAATTAATCTGTCACAAAAACCTGCCCCTCTTGTTGGTCATGCAGATATGAAAGACCCTGAGCCTCTGTCTGTCAGACAAAAATGGAAAGAAACTCTGTTCATAGCATCAGGAAACATCATGTTCTGCCCCAGGCCTGCTCAAATCTGGCAGAGTGAGCAAAGGTGGGATACCATTTTTTAAAGTATTGGTGGAAAATAGGACAGCCTTCCCCAACTTGATGCTTTCCAAATTTTCAGATCTATAACTCTCTATATCCTTGACTATTAATATGTTGTTTGGAGCTAATGGGAATTACTTTCCAAAACATTTCACTAGGTTGAGGAAGGATGGTGCAGTGGTTAGAGTGCTGAACAATATCTAAGACATTCAGGTTCAAATTCCCACCCATAACTGAAGCTCCCTGAGTGACCCTGAACCAGTAACACATCACATTACCACACTACACTCTTATAGTAATGCTATTCCACTTTTACTGCTCTGGCTGCCTCCTGTTGCATTCTGGGGTCTGCAGTTCAGTGAGGCCTAAGAGCTCTCAGGCTGAGAATTCTAAATGCCCCTCTTAAAACTGCAAATCCCAGAATGCAACAGGAGGCAGCCAGAGCAGTTAAAGTGGAATAGAAGCTATAAGAGTGTAGTACGCTAATCCAGTCAGACTACTATCATAGCTTTATCCCTACAGGAGATTAAACATGATATGTGCATCAACAGATACATCAGTTAGAGAGAAACATTGTAACACTGAAACATTTCTCAAGGAGATAGCCCCCCCTGATGTGTTTTAAAAAGAGAAAGGGGAACAAGGAGAAGGAATCTATCAGCACTTTTCAGAGTAACTGGTTTATTTTAGGATGAGCTGTAATACCTATCAATCAACTTCCCCACTTGCATTTTAAATGGATTGCAAACTACAAAATTTCATATTAAAATAAATCAGTCTTGTGCATGCTGTTAGGTTCCTTCCTCTGTCCTTTTTCTTTTTCTGATATTGAACTGGTCATACTACATACTAGTGTGACTAAAGTCTACAGATATGCACATTGCAGGAAGCATGACAAGATGGTAAGATGACACAACTGCCTATGTTGTATTACATAGGCACTGGCCTGTGTAGCATGCAAGCCAGGTGAACACAATGGAAATGGAACGTTAGTCCTTACCTGAGATACGTCCCTTTCCAGCAGAGAAGGTCCGGTCATCCTGACGTTGGGTAGCTCCGCCTGCAAAGGCTCCAGTAGGCAGGATAAAAATCTAAAAAACAAAGGCCAGGGGCCTGACCCCACCATCGTGGGCGGAGCGACCCCTAGCAATCCTCAGTCAATGACCAGCCTCGTGGAACATCTAGTGGCCCCTAGACGTAATAGGCACCCAGACTGGGCTGGCTCAGAAGGTCCAGAAAGAAAACAACAGTCCAAGTCTCTAGATCAACCCTCCAGTCATCTGTATTCAGGCGTCTGCAGGAAGAAGGGTGGGGAGGATGACCGGACCTTCTCTGCTGGAAAGGGACGTATCTCAGGTAAGGACTAACGTTCCATTTCCCAGCAGAGAAGGGGGCCGGTCATCCTGACGTTGGGATGTATAAAAGCGCTGATCCCCTTTAGGGTTGGGGCCTGCTGACGCCTGGGGTGGGATGTGGAAGTATCTGTTGAAGGACTCTCGACCAAAGGCTGCCTCTGCTGATTGAAAGACGTCCAACTTGTAGTGCCTAATGACGTGGACGGAGTTTTCCCACGTGGCCGCCTGAAATCTCAGCGAGGGGGCATTAGTGGAGGAAAGCTGCTGAGGTGGCAGCGCTTCTGGTGGAATGGCCGTGATGTCCTTAGGAGGAGGCAGGTCCAGGGTCTTGTAGCTTGTGTGTGATACATTGCTTGATCCACCTGGAGAGCGTCGATACTGAGACCTTCTTGCCCCTGGATCTTGGTTGGAAGGAAACAAAGAGGCCTCGGTCTTCCTAAAGGCTGATGTCCTCTTGAGGTAGAGCTTAAGTAGCTCTGCGCACGTCTAAGGTGTGCCAAATCTTGTCGAGGTCGTTTGTTGGCTTGGGGCAAAAGGAAGGCAGAACGATGTCTTGAGAAGAATGGAAATAGAGTTGACCTTGGGAATGAAGGTCGGATCTGGTCTTGCAGAACTGAGTCGGGCCGGATGATGCACAGTTCACTTCTTACCGACAGGGCCCCGATTTCCGAGACTCTTGGGCAGATTCACTGCCGTTAAAAAGAGAGTCTTGAAGGTGGAACTTTAGGAGCCTCTTCATCGGCTCGAGGGTTGATTGTCAAGGCTTTGAGGACTGTGTGGAGGTCCATGAGGGGAAGCGGTGTCTAGTCGGGGGTGCTCTGTTGGAGACTCCCTTGGTAGCCTTTTGACGTGAGGGTGACGGGAGTCCTAGTAGCTTGGTCGTGTGGAAGTATGGAGGTAATCGCAGCCACCTGTCTCTTTACCGTGTTATAGGTCTGAGGCCTTGGGTGATGCCATCCTGAAGAAACTGTAGGAGTGTGGGACCGTGACCCGGATGAAGTCCTTCTTTTTGCCTTACACCATCTCTTGAAAGCCTGAAGGTGTACTCGTAAATCTGTGGTCGACTGGCGTCTAGATGCCAGGATCGACTCTATCACCTCAGAGGAATAGCCGTATTTGGTTGCATGTTCCTCTCATTTCCAGGCGTGAAGCTGAAGCCAGGCCGGGTCTGGGTGGGAGACTTGACCCTGCGACAACAGATCTGGTCTGGTTGGGAGAGGGGGGTTTGTGTTGACAGGTTGAGGAGCTCTGAAAACCACGGACGCCTGGGCAGCTGGAGCTATCAGGATGACCACCCTCTGGTCCTTCGGACTTTGGACAGAAGCTTTGTCAATAGCGATAGGAGGGAAGGCATACAGGAGTCCCTCCGGCCAGCAGCACGTCAGCGCATCGAAGTCCTCGGCCCCTTGTGTCTTGAACCTCGAGAGGAATCTGGGAGTCTTGGCATTGATGGGTGAGGCGAACAGGTCCATTTCGGTGTGGCCGAAGACCTCCACTATGGTCTGGAACACCTCTGGGTGCAGACTCCATTCTCCTTGATCGATATCTGTTCGGCTAGCCAGTCGGCCTTGGAGTTTAGTTGACCCTGGAGATGCTCTGCGCGCAGCGATAGCAGGTTGGTCTCTGCCCATGCCAACAGCAGCGGGGCTCTTTCATCAGGGTTCGTGACCTTGTTCCGCCTTGGCGGTTGACATGTGCTTGGCGGTAATGTTGTCGTTCGTATGAGGACTGCCTTGTGAGAACTAGCCCTTTGAAGGATTGGAGGGTAGTCGTATCGCTCGAGTTCCAGCCAATTGATGCTGTGGGACTGTTCCTCCGCGGACCATCGTCCCTGGGCCAGCTGTGACCCGCAGTGGGCTCCCCAGCCCGGAGGCTGGCATCTGTGGTGATCTGGGATCCTCTGTCTCCCAGATGGGGCGGCCCCTGTATACTGCCTGGGATGTCCACCATCTGAGAGACTGTCGAACCTGGTGTGGATCTGTATTTTGCGGGTGACTCCTTTGGGCGTGGCCTGTTGGTGGGAGAAGAAGCCATTGAAGAGGTTTGGCGTGGAATCTCGCCCAGGGTAGGCATTCGATAGCTGCTATCATCAGCCCCAGTAGGCAGGAGAGTAGCTGTAGGCTTGGCTGGGGCGATCTGAGAGCCCTCAGGGTTGTCTTCTGAATGGTCGAGGCCCGCTCTGGAGTCAGGCAGACCGCGAGTGTCTATCAGAGATCCCAGGTGGAGGATCTGCTGACTGGGCTGAATGGAGCTCTTGTCCAGGTTGACTAGAAACCGTGGTCGTCCAATGAACGAGGACCCTGGCAGTGTCCCGTATGGCTTGTTGAATAGAGGGGGCCCTGATTAGGAGGTCGTCCAGGTATGGGTGAACGTAGGATGAGCTGTGTCCTCCAATGAGCGACCAGAGCCACCATGTTTTGGTGAAAACCCTGGGAGCGGACGGAGGCCAAAGGGAGTGACCTGAATTGGAAATGGCGCCTGCCATATTTGAACCGAGAAAACGAGGAGAGGGGGGGGTGGATTAAATATGGAGATAAGCATCTTGGGTCTATAGAGGACAGAAAGTCGTTGGGCTGAAGGCTGTCCAGAATAGTCTTGAGGGTCTCCATCCTGAATTTTTCTTTGCGTATGAACTGGTTGAGTGGTCTCAAGTTCAAGATGGCCCTCCAGGTTCCCGTTCTTCTGGGCACCAGAAGAAGGTGGATAACAACCCCTGCCTCTCTGGTCTACTGGGACTTCCTGATGGCGTTGACAGAGACCAGGCGGTCGATGGCTTCCAGTGGAGGCGGTGTTTTTTGGGGATCGCTGGATTTGGGGGAAGGGATGAAGAGATCTCGAGGTGTATGGAGAAACTCTAGTCTGTATCCCTCGCGGACGGTGTCGAGAACCCATCTGTCCGTTGTGGAGGCCCTCCCAAACCGTTGCGATTCCTGAAGGCGGCCCCCTGGGGGGGGCCCCGTCATGCTTGTTGGTTTGTTTGATGTTTGGAACCTCTCCACCCTTGGAGGGGAAGGTGGATCGGCCCTGTTTGTTGGACTTAGCGTCCCCCCAGCGAGGCTTGTTATGTCTAGACTCCCTGGCTTGAAAGGGGTGGAAGGAAAGAAGGATCGTGAGAGCGAAGGAGGAAGATTTTCTGAACTGTTTTTTATGTCTCTCTTTTTTGTTGAGGGCAAAGCTTTTTTTATCCTTTCCCTCAAACTAATACTGGGTCTAGAGACTCTCCAAACAGTTGGTACCGAGAAAAGGGTGAAAGCCAATTTTGCTTGACCTGGAGTCTACCTGCCAGTTCTTGAGCCAGAACTGTTCGTCTGACCGCCACGGCTGATGCCTGTGCCCTGGCACATTGTTGGGGTGTCCAAGTGCCGTCGGCCCCCAAGGCCAAGGCCTTAGAGATTTTGTTAATGGTTTGTCTGACCTTGGTGTCTGAGTGTGGGAGGGTTCTAGTAGCTCCTTGGACCACTGGAGGGAGGCTCGCATCACCAAGGAAACCGTGGTCGCCGCCCTAATGGCAATTGAGATAGCCTCGTGGGTTTTTCTTGAGTGCTCCTCTGCCCTCTATCCTCTGGATTTCTGAGGGTGTCCTCGCCATCTCTAGTGAACACACAGCAGAAGAAACCAGAGCCGACACCGGAGCGTCCACTAGGGGGACCTTGAGGCTATCCATCACACCCGTTGGAGGTGTATGTTTACGAATGGCGCTATGATTGGGCCTAGATGCTGCTGGTTTGTTCCATTCGTCTCTAATGATTTGCATAAGTTGTAGGGACAAGCAAGCTCTTGTACTGAAGGGCCTGTGATGGGAAGAGCTCTTCGCCCACCCTAGGAAGGTCTGAGTCAATCTTTGGAGTCTCACTAGGTGGCACAGTGATGCCAAGAGTTTTAATGGTTTTTTAATAAGGAGTGGGTAGTCATCTGGTCTGAGAAGACGAGAGGACATGGGGGTGTCTCTAGATCCTCTCCCTCTCTTGAGAGAGTTCACCCTTCCTCAGATTCTGAAACCTCGGACTCCAGGGCTATGGGGGGCCCCTCCGTCTCCGAGGATTGGGGATGGGGACCTCTTTCTCTTGGACGACTCCCTTGCATATCTAGTTCTTTTAGCTGGTGGTTGATGGGAGTAGATCCTTCGGAGCCTGAATCGGAATAATCACCCTGTCTAGATCTGGGGGAAGGGCGATCCAGGGATCGGGGGCCCGCGCGGTCCCTAGGGGGCATGTCGTCACCCCTCCTCTGTATGAGTGACTCATCGGTGGGCCTTGGGGGTGAGTTTTGGAGGCAGGAGTGACTGGCTGAACCCCTGTTCTCGAGGATGGGGGGACCGGCGCCCCTTAGGGCCGCCGCCCATCCCCGTCCTCCATGGGCCCCTGTCCCCCGCTGATAGCCGCGGCGGCATCCCGTGACCCCATTTCCGGGTCACGTGGGGCAATGGCCGCCGCCCTCTCTGACCTCCGAGCAAGATGGCCGCCCCCATAGAGGTCCACGTGGCCAAGATGGCCGCCGCATCCGGTCCACGTGGCTGAGTGTGGCCTCCGGCGGCAACCGCACGAGTGTGTGGTCGTCTGGCGCTGGGTTGGGGGTGGTTGAACCCGTCCCCTCGTGGGGGAACCACCCAAGACTGGGGGCCGCCGGCCAGGAGAACCCCCACTGGGGCCCGTGAGAAAACCCTCCCGATCGCTTGAACTGGGCGGCGGTCCTGAGGGGATGGAGGGGCTTGAAAGAAGGGCCCTGGCCAGCCAAAGAGGGGGGGCAAAACGGGGGCATGAAGGGTCGTTCCCCACCTGGCGCTCCCCTGGGGTCTCCCTCATCTAGCAGGGGGTCCTGGGAGCCCTGCACGAAGGGTCTGGGGGGAAGCAGGGCCAGCGAAGCGCCCGCGGAGCGGGGTGGTTACCTCTTCCCCCTGCGCGCGGCCTCGTCCGGCGGCGGTGCAGGCTCACCCTGGGCCAACCCTGACCGGGTCGGATGGGGAGCCCCGGCTCCAGCAGCGGGCTGTGAGGCAGCCGCCTCCGCCCGTGCGGCCGCGCCTCCACCCCTGCCGGCTTCCGTGGCCTGGTCCCGGGCAGGCATCCGGCAAAGCCGGGCAGGCCCGGACCGGGTGGAGGCTAGCTCGCCCTGTGCTCTGGCCTCTTCCCCGCTCGCCATGGAGGAGGGGGAAGGTAAGGGGAGGAGAGACAAAGGAGAGAAGAAAAAGAGGTGTTTTTTTTTTTTTTTTAGAGGAAGGTAAAGAAGAGAGAAAGGGAAGGAAGAAGAAATCAAGCCAGGCAAGTCTGGGGGAGCTAATCTGACGAACAGAAGAAAATTCTTCTTAAAAATGTGGAAAGCGTCCTACTTGGAGCAAGGCAGGAAGCAGACTGAGGATTGCTAGGGGTCGCTCCGCCCACGATGGTGGGGTCAGGCCCCTGGCCTTTGTTTTTTAGATTTTTATCCTGCCTACTGGAGCCTTTGCAGGCGGAGCTACCCAACGTCAGTATGACCGGCCCCCTTCTCTGCTGGGAAAAGCCAGGAGATGTCAGATAGAAGAAGAAAGACCTTGGGCTCACCATCTCTATGAAGCCCTGAAAGAACATTTAGCACAGCTGGTTTCTTGTATCCACTTGGATATGACTTAGCATCGCGAGAATGCTGAAGCTAAACAAATGAAGTCAATGGCACTGTGAGTCAGCTAGAGGTTTTGCCTAAGCGAGTAGAGCAAGGAAACAAACTGTGAAGGGCCTGGAAAAGAATTCAGCTGTACACAGCTGACTTTGTGAAGGTCCCAAGCACAGGACAGCTGCACTGCTCTGCAAACAGAGATCCCTGAAAGCTGAGTGGCTGCCTGTTTTAGGAGTCATATGGCATCGTATCAGCTCATTTCTCAAGAGGGCCAAACAAAATACTCTCAACTTGGCTTGTAGAATATCTGAAGAGAGCACATAGAATCTGTGTGCAGGATAGAGACCATACTAGAATTTGCTAGTTCTTCTTCAGATGTGATTGGACTACAACACCTATCAGCCTTACCCAAGTATGGCTAACAGTAAGAGATGATGGGCATGGCAGTGCAGCAATACCCAAAGAGCAACCTGTTCCCCAACCCCGGGGCAGACAAAAGGAGAAGAAAATATTTAAGACTAATATATTTAAAGTCTAGGCTGGATGCATTTAAAAGAAAACTGCTCGTCAGCATCCCTGGGGCATAGTTCCAGTCCATTAGCAAACATACAAATGCCAAACTACTGATGTTTGTAAATGTCACAGTAGTCCTGCCATGGGTGATGAGTACTGATGTGCTTGTACTAATACAGAGAGTTCTCATTGTTTTAGAGCAATGTCACTCGATACTCAGCCAATGCCAATATTTTGGGACTATCAGCAGATTGTGGTCACTTTGTTGGGAAAAGGAAAAGTATGGAAAATATCAGTGTGCACCAGCCATAACAGTTGGTCTAACAAAGGGGTGGGCAATCTATGTCCTTTCTTCAAATGTTGGACCACACTCTACATCATCCACCACCACTGACTATGCTAGTTAGAGCTGACGGGAACTGTCATCCAACATCATCTGGAGGGACATGTTTCCTACTTCTGGTTTATGAACATCCAGGCTTCTAAATTTTCACAGAACACTCCTGGATTTCCTGCCTTATTCTGAAGAAGCCTGAAAGGGCATAAGTGGGGCATCCTTATAAAGAGCAAGAGCACCACAGAAAGTCCTCCCCTGTTACAGTAGATTGATATCACTTTAAGAGCAATGGTCCCTTCATAAAGAATGTAAGTATCTGTAGTTTGGTGAGATACTTAAAACAGTTCTCTGTTTCCTTGAAGGAGAAAACTCAAAGTAACACAGTCAAAGTACAGATCCTATTATTCTGTAGCTCAGAAGCATGGTGGATAATGTGGTTTCAAATAATAGTGTAGCACAGATAAACCCGCAGTTTCAGAGCACTAAAGAAGCCCTAATAACAGGACACAGAAAAGGGTGCAAAAGACAAGCATCTTCAAGAGAAGAGTTAACTTGACCATGTCAATGTGGTACAAGCAGTTCTTAGCCAAACATTCCCTATCTCAGCCAGCTGGTAATTATTTGCAGTCTCTAGCTCTTCTGGTGGCTCTATTTCTCTGACAAATGCACAAATATCCTTCTATCACTTGAACTGGGATGCACGTCTGCATGTCATGAATTTATTTTGATTCTTTCAGAGTCACAGTGCAGTTTGGAGAAACATATTATACAGAAACTAACCAGTGGAACAAGAGTAACATTCTCAGTTACCCCCACTAAGGGATGAGAAGGTTCATGTTCTTGTTTTGCACAAAAAACAATGAAGACTCACATAGGTCACCCCCACACCTATGTATCTCAAGAACAAACATTTTTACCTACAACACACACAAGAAAGTGAATAAACAAGGATATTATACTGTTTTTCTCTCAGATTGTTCCTTATTTCTATTTATATGTATCAAAACATTTACAGAATACCAGCTTTTTAAAGGCTTTTGACAGATGATTGGCAACTAAGACAGGGCTTTAAATGGACGGGTCTTGTAATTTCTTTAATTGTGGTGCTTTTAAAGTACTTTTAATCTGATGGTGTTTCAATATTACAATTTGTTCCATTGTGTTTTGACATCACCACTGTTTACCTGTGCCTGTTTTTTATCTTGTTGCAAGCTGCCTCAGGTCTCAAACAAATAAACATTACTGCCGATGATGTGTTTGCAGTTTTGCAATATCAGAACACAACCTACTTCTAGCGACAATCCTGAAGCCTTCTCTATAATTACACATATATTTTAGCTTGACCTTTCCAACCTTACAAAAATGGTACCTTCTAAATACTTCTCTCCAGATGTTGTACAACACTCAAGTAGAGACATCACATTTGGAAGCAACAAACTGAGACAAAGAGCTGAAACTGAGTTTGTCTTTATGAAAACACAAGATGCTAGATGATTTTACTATCTCACAGCATACTGGAACTCTTCAGCAGAAGAAAGGTGGCCAGCTCAGTGGCAAAGGAAATGTTTTACACACACAATATCCTATGTTTAATCCCCAGCATCTCTAAACAACTCTGGGAAAGGCTACCATCTGAAACTCAGAAAATCCACTGTCAAAACATGGTACTAAGCTAGATGAATCAATCATTTGTACAAAGTATCATCTATGATTCAATTTCTGTCTGCTGCATTGCAGTGCTTTTCCTCCAGAATGAGCCCTACAAACATTATATTGACTTGCCAACTCTAAAAACATTTGAAATCTCTCTCTCTTTACACACACACACACGTGTCCAAGTGGATCAAGAAAGAAAAATGTACACTAACCATTCATCTAACCTCCACCACACCTCTTTGGTGAGGTTCTTGAGGGCTAGCCTAACACCAAGGTCCAAGTACACTCATGTCTTAAGGAGAAAGTTCTAAGATTGGGACAGCTCAAGTCAGCCCATATAGACAAGGCATTTCAAAAGTTCAAGATGTGCTCTGTATGTGTTGTGTGCTTTCAAGTTGTTTCTGATTTATGATGACCCTAAGGCAGTTCTCCTTAGCTTCTATCATAGGGTTTACTTGGTCATTTATTCAGAGTAGGTTTGCCATTCTCTTCTGCTGAGGCTGACAGCATGTGATTTGCCCAAGGTCACCCAGTGGGTTTCATGGCCAAGCTGGGATCAAACCCTGGTCTCCAGAGTTATAGTCCAATATTCAAACCACTACACCACATTGGCTCTCACGTGCTCTTCATTCTAATAAAAGTTCTGTCTTCCAGTGATTATAGACACATGTCAATCTGAGATGAGATGCCACAGACCAAGGTTATTATTAAACCTTTGCCCCATGTATCATCGTTCTGACAAGAATCCTTTCTCTACAAATGCTACCTGTGTAAGAAAGCAGGTGTTTTACATTGAGAGCATAGGTGTAAAGGATGTTATAAAAAGCTTCCACCTACGTCACAGTCGAATTCAATGTAGCCCAGGTGCTATTTAAAGCAACACATGAAAGAAAATGTGTTGCTTGAAATCAAGCACCAAAGTGGCCCGTAACTAAGCTATATTGAACCTTTCATCTGCCTGTCTTTCCCTCAGCAGTCCTTCCTCCCAGACAAGGTCACTTCCACTCTCCCAACTGGACTGAGGAAAACCTTCAGCAGACAGTCTACAAGAGTAAAGTGGCAGCAGCTGATAGGAAGAGTTCAGGCACCCACTGTCTGCATCTTCTTTTGAAGCTTCAAATTACAGGCTCACATCTTCCACTTTGGTTGTGGTTGGGGCCAACTAACATTTGAACATACAAATCTGTCACTACTACATGGAATCTACGTTCCACTGAACACAGAAGACTTACTGCTGAATAAGCTTGCAATGGATCAGGCTTCAATCTTGAAACAGGTTTACTTGGGAGTTAATTCCAATGAAACCAAATGCTTAACCAAGTAAACATGGTTAAGATTATCCATAGATAGTGATCACAGACTACTGTAAAGAAGGAACATGAGAATGGACATGACCATGCTGAAGCCTTTTCAGAAAGCATCATTAATGTCAGTCATTTTCAGAAAGCATCATTAGTGTCAGTCATTCTGTAACAACACTGGAATTCAGTGAAGGTTTAAAACCCTGACCACTGATGCCTTCGAGTACTGTAGTAGAGGATTTAAGAAATATATTTTAATCATATCCAAAGCTTTAAACCAGGCTTAATCTATAGCAAGAGGCCATCTGTTACGAGCTTGAAATAGGGCAAAGAGTGGCTTCTTAGCAGACCAATGGACACACACACACGCAGGTCCTAAATGTGTGTTGTGTACTTTGATGGTGATTTCTACAAAGTTCTAATGTACTAATGTTCCCAAAAGGCTAGTTGCTGGAACCAATGCTATCAAGGAAAAACAGGAAGAGAGGCAAGAGGGAAGGATATGGCTGTGATCTCCAGGGTCACAGTCCAACACCCAAACCAATACACCACACTAGCCCTCAACAGATTTTTACAGAAGATATTAGATGTTTTTGTTCCTGTCTAATTTAGCTGAGGGTAAAACTGAGGTGAGGCTTCTCCTGAGGATACTCATGACTGTTTTGACTAAGGATGCTCATAATGATGAAACAAAATCATACATTTCCTAATTGTTAAAGCTAAATTGCATGAAGGGAGGAGGTAATAACTCTGCTATGAGGATGCCCAAGCTGTGTGTGTGTTAATCTTTAGTAGCCAAATAGGAAAAACAGAGACATTTACTGACTAGATGGCTACATGTATATAGTGCCTAGATACTATTTGCCTGCTCCTTTTTTGCATGTACATTGTCCATTTCTGCAACTCTACAACCCAGCTTTAACATTTCCAGTTTATGTATTTAAAGGCTCATACATATAGTCCTAGGAAAAGTGACAACATGCATTTTACTAAACAAAAAATCCTGTAGAAGTGTATGCCAAAAAATTTGCAATGAATTCAATTGAACTTATTCCCAGCTAAGGGATACTGGGCTAGAATCTAAAGCAGACATGTTCCTGACCCTTCTGGAACAGGAAGCACAGTCTGTGTATTGGTGACAGAGTGGCAAGTGCACCAGGAGCCTTCTTTGTGCCCACCATTGTCAATCAGTGGTCGTTTGGACCACAGGAAGGAGCTATGCCTTGCACCTGTCCAACTGTCAGTGAGCAGCTGGGAAGGCAATATTGTGCAAAGACATACAAAATGCTTCTTTGTCCAATGCTGTAAAAGGAATTTGGGCTTGTGTAATTCCTGGTTACACTTGCATAAATGATCATGGGGTTTGCTCCTGAAGTGTCAACATCCTCAAAAACAGAATCAGACATCCCAAATGCAACAACAATATATTACACAAAAGATCTGATTTAATTTATTCCTTCTAGAATAGCTGGATTTTCCTCTTGTGAGTTTCAATATCATTGTGCTGAAGGTGCAAATTGTTTCCAGAAAATGTGAACAACTGTTGGCATTGTCAAACACAGTCAAGGGGTCTCAGAAATATGATTTCTAAGCATAAGCATAAGCACCTTTTCCCTCGCCCCCACAAGAGTTCAGGATGCCAAGTGTGGACAATTGTTAGCCCTGAATTTAATGAAAAGAACGTTACCGTATTCACTTAAAGCCATCTAACGTCCTGTCTTCGGCGGGTTACACACCGGCATTAAAGTATGCGCAGAGCGTGTACTAGGGTTAGGGAGGTGCGGTGCTTCTGCACCTCCCTAACCCTAATACGCGCTTTGCGCGTAAAAAATGACGGCGGCCGTTCCAGACAGCTGCCGCCATGAGGACGTCATGGCCTCACCGCCTCTATATAGGGCGGCGCGGACGTGACGTCCTCGCTCCACGCCAGGGCACCTACTACGCCCTTAGCGCGGAGCAGGAAGGAGCTCCATTTCAGAGCTCCTTCCTGGTTTGCGGCGCCGCTTTGCGTCACTGGGCACAGCCTTCAGACGGCTGCGCCCAGTGAAGCAAGGGAGAAAGGAGCCAAGCCCCAAGGACACCCCTTTTTACCGCTATTACCCTATTACCGTTTTACCGCTTCCTCACAGCCTGAAAAGCGGCGGATCAGGGCCTCAGCTGAGGCCCCGATACACTGGGGGAAGGGGCGGGTACAGTCCGCCCCAAATGGGCGGTCTGTAACCCGCCTTCATGTTCTTAGAACAATCCAAATTGAGTAAATCCCTCCAAGAGGGATCCAGATTCTGTCTTGCTCTTCCATCCCAAAGCCCACTTAACAGTCCAGTATATAGCAGCTCTTTAGTCTCTTAACACAGGTCTGCTTCACTGTAACGTGACACCACATATGGTCAAAGACCATCCATGTGTTCACCATCTCATTTAAGCTGCATTACTTCATCGGAGTATGATGAAAGTGCAAAGACAAGTATCTAGGATCAAACACTGATCAGAATTGACTGCAGTCAAGAAAAAAGAAGGCAACTAGGAATGGGAATGGCAGCTAGGAAAGAACTAGAAAAGATCCCATAAAGATATACATCTAAGCACTAAAACTAGAATCATCCAAGCCGTTGTATTATCCATTACCATGTATGGATGTGAGAACTGGACAGTAAAAAAAGTAGACAGAAAGAAAATAAATTCAATTGATATTTGGTACTGGAAAAGAGTGCTTAGGATACTGTGGAGTGCCATAAAGATGACCAAATGGGTCCTTGGACAGATCAAGCCTGAAATCTCTTTGGAAGCCAAAATGATCATACTGAGACTACCTCACTTTGGCCACATCATGAGAAGATCACTAGAAAAGGCAATAACGTTAGGAAAGGTAGAGGGTAGTAGAAAGAGAAGAAGAGCACACCAGATGGGCAGACTTAATCAGGGAGGTTATGGACATGAATTTGTAGGAACTAAGCAGAGCAATGGAAGACAGAGGCTCTTGGAGATGTCTCATCCACAGGGTCAACTCAAGGGCAGCTAACAAAAACCTCCAACGGCACACAAACCCATCTACAAGGCACAACAAAAGGTGTTTAACAGAATCATAGAATCGTAGAGTTGGAACCTAGACTGCTAAGGATGCAAGCAAACACAATTTTTTTGTTTATTTGTTAGAAATGGTGCTATTCTCCAGAGCAATGTACAAGCCACAGCCTTCTTCTCTGACTTGCACATTTATAACCAACCTATCAGGTCCTCCAGATTCTCAGTGAATTCTAACACAGACCTATGAAAGCCGGCATACTGAAATAGGGCAACACAGTCCTCTTAGCATTTATGCAATGGGAGTGGGGGTTAAAGGAACATAGAGTAGTATACACTTGTGGACTGGGTGCATGCCAGCATTTTTAAAAGGCATGTGGACGAGAAGGAAAATAAAAAGGACAACTTCCTGACACATCCTAGTGTCAACCCTGGATTTTCACTTTTAAAAAATGTAATGTTTATTAAAGGTATCACAGTAGCATATAACAGTAATACAAGATGTTATGTTATAACAAGAGAGGCAGAGTCGTGTAGTGGTTTGAGCGTTAGACACTGAAGACCAGGGTTTCATTTCCCCACTCAGCCATGGGTGATTTTGGGTGAGTCACAGACTCTAAAGCCCCTGAAGACTCCATGAGAGGTTCGCCTTAGGATCACCATAAATGACTTGAAGGCACACAACAACAACAACAACGTTATAAAAACAAAATCATGTACTTTTGCAAACAGCATGTCAGGGAGGAACAAAATAAAGAGAATCTTTCAGAACAAATACTGGAAAACATCCCAGTATTTTTCTAGGGATTGAAAGGTATATCACTTTGGAAGGTACATGAAAAACACAGTGAGGGATGAGACGCTAAGACAGAAATAACAGTAGCAGTTTTCTTCATCGGATCTATCTCACTTAAATGCATAGGGAAAGATTTGCAATAGTGCAAATACCCAATGGTAGCAAAGTGTACTCCACAGGTACTTTCAGACTGAGCCTTTGCTGTCCAATCACCCTGCTTTATTAAGGGAATTTCACACACGGAGTCCAGTCAGTATTGCAGTTCATTTCCAGTCTTCCCGTGTTTTTTCACAGCTTGATCTCTCTTGTTTAACCTTCTGTTTAAAAAAAACAGGTTAATGAGGGCAGAAGACATGAACAACATTGCTGACTGCTAGCACCAGGAACCATTGGTCAGGAAATATCCCTTTGACTTTTTTTCTCAGTCATGTGGACAACAGGGCTACTGATGAAACCTTAGATGTGGCAAACCTAGGATGTTTGCCATCCTAGCTTGTTAAAGGAAACTAGAATTCACCTGGTTAAGGTGTGAAGAAGAAGAGTGGTCAGAAAATAACAGGAACAGAAACATCAGAGTTTCACCCACAGCAGAATGAGGGGGAGAGAACTGCTGACCAGGCTGAAGATGGCTGGGAGACAGGGTGGGTGCCTTATTCCTCACAGCAGATAAGATTATGATTGACAAGTACATCCCATCAAGGTTTCCATTGCCTTTTCTTGATGTCAGAAGGAGCTTAGAGCTATTGTTTAATTGTGCATCCACTTGAAGCCATCTGACATAACGCCAGAACAGGGAAAGCAGCAGAGACGACACACTCCTTCAAAAGACTGAAGAAGGGCATGCTCATTTAGAATAATACTGTCAAGACAATTGAAGGAAAATGTCATTATTTTTTATTTCTGCTGCAACAATCATAGTCCAAAGAAAAGTCACTTACTGAAATTCATCTTGCTGAAAGATAATTACCCTGGTTTTCAGTTTGTCAGTAAGTTGAAACTTAGAACAAAGCTACCCATAGACATAGAGAGCAGCCCAAGCACTTTCCTATGGATATTCTAACAGGTGAGAAGGCAACCTTTTGTTGAATGAATGCATCCTGAAACAGCATCATGGTGACACCTCAGGGCTGGGAAAAACTTGCATCTATTTGTAAAGCCTTCTCTCATGAATGACTAGGTACCCAGGGCTAAGGCCCTCTATCTCACATTCTCTCTGAGAGGTAGGCTTAGTCTCTTACCTGTTGGGTTTGGAGGGGTTTCCAGGATTGTTTTCAGAAGCTTCATGTCCTTAATGTTATGAATATAAATAGATTCCTCCAAGCAGACAATTAGCCTCTGCAAGAACAAAGAGACATACAGCTTGTTGTTCAGGAAAGAGAAAAAAGCTCCAGATATTCCAGGAGGCCATTAGCACATCCCAGTTACACCACCAGAGAGGTGCCCCAGCCTAGATTCAGACTCTGTGATGGAAAAAACACTATTTAAGGTGTCATACATCAAAGAGAAAGAAGAGAAAGGCACTGTGTCACCTTTCAAAATACATTTCACCAATACAGTATAAGCTTACTGCTTTACTATAGAAGGACAGTGGAATGGGGCTGATTTGCCAGATTACATCCTACCACTTTGCTTTCATATTTTCCCCTATTAAAACCAGAGCCTGGAAAAATGTCATTTTTATGACTAGAATCCCCCGGCAAGCATGAGAGTGCTAGCTGGAGAACTCTGGGAATTCCAGTCCTAAATATAAGGTTTCAAACCTTTGAGTTAAAGAGAAAAAAAAACATATCCCAACAGTCAAAGTACATTGTCCCACCTGCCCACACATGATTCTTGCCTGAAATCAGACCCACACATCAAGGGGGAGGAAGTAAAATCTTAGTAAGAGGAAAAACTAGGCCTTATTCATGTTTTGCACACTTCACATTTAATTATATCCTGCAAGCTAAAAATATATATATATATATATACAAACAAGGAGCCAGTAGTCTGAGTGTTGGACAAGGATTCCATGAGACTAAGGTTTGAATCCCCCCCCCCCCATTAAGCTACAAAAACCCCGCAGGAGAAAGGCAAATTTCCTCTGAATAAATCTTTAAAAAAAAAACCCATGATAGAAAAGGGGAAAATATACTCAAAAGAGGAGCACAACATGACCTTGACATAGTTATGACATGTACTTTAGAAATAACACTGATGACCATGGCCCAGTTATTCATTGTAGGAAATTGAACCAAACATCCATAAAATTAAAGCAGTTCCCCATGGAACAGAAACACTTTCAATGTTTAAAGATTCAGAGTTTTAAAAATGGGGAAAGCGTTAAACTGGCTTTTCAAGTGTAGCATCACCACGAACTGTAGCTCCACCTGCTGGATGAAAAACAACATTCAATCTGTACATTTACAAAAGCTTATCCTATGCTCTGCTCATTTTGTCTACTTCAAAGATAACTAATCCTATAAAGATTATTTCAGCTCTCACAATTCAGGGAAAGAAAAAGCACAAAATAACAACAACAACAACAACAACAATAATAATACTCCAATCTGTGTGCAATAATACTGAAGGAACACACAGAAGAACAAATCTGTGCACGGAAAAAATTAAAAAATGAACTGCTTTAACAGCTGCCAAAATAATCTACACAGCCTTAGTCCTTCCTTATTTGGTTGGCCATTCAGTTAAGTTCTTATCCGCTGCCCTGCACTCACTATCATACAATAAAAGCTACAGTCCTATACTTACATACCTTACCTGCGTCTCTAAGTTTTGTTGTTAATTGCCTTCAAGTTGACCTTGACTCATGGTGACTCTATGCATGAGAGACCTCCAAGTCAACCTATCCTTAACCTCCAAGTTACAAGAATGCTGTTAGTTTAAAGCATAAGTAGTTTTCATGAGTATAATAATCCCTTGTTATCTTTCCTATATCTGTGGCTCAGAGTTATTTCCTTGCTAAGATGAGAGGATCTTGCCTTTGCCTCTTCACCTCTGCTGCAATCTACTCAATCTGTAATGGTGTGTGTTTAAACTGGTTTTTAAAATGTTGTTTGGATTTATTTTTAAATAATGTTTTTATCCATGGTGTGTTGCTTCGGTATTTAATGACCTTTCTATTCCAGGAGACATTTGGGAACTGACTGTTTTGTATAACAGCTTTGCTGCCTCAATGATGTGAAAATAATTTTTATGGCTTTAATTCTGCAGACACCCAATATTTGGGGAACATTGGCCAGTCCCATGGACATTTATCTAGACATTTGTCTTTGATTCTGAGCCAGTGTTGTTAGTAATAGCAGGAAAGACCTCTATCACTATAAACTGGGGTGGGTAACTACCCCACGTAGTTGTACATGCCCCTCACCAGACATGAATCAGTCACACACTCCCCACCTTCAGTTCTGACTGACTCTCACGTGTGATAATCCCATGTGGGATTATTTGAGATCTAGGAGAAGCCTTTGTTATCCAAAGGAGAAAACAGCCAGCAGTCACTTCTGGTTTAGAAAAAGCATCCTACCATCTTCTCACCTACAGTAAAGCAGCTCAGCCAAATGAAACTGACCATTCCCCTAGTATGTCAAGAGCTTGCTCAATTAAAAAAAATAGATTAAAAAGATATGAAGACATGGGGGCCAAACTAGAGACTTTTGAACAGAGGCTGCCCTTTGCTCATTCCTACCACAGATTATTTTGTCTCAGTTTTGCTAAACAGTGAGGTTAAAAGAAAGTAATTTGCTCAAAACACATTGCAAAAGGCTTATTTCTTTTGAAGGAGGTGCAGCAAAACACAGGTCTAATCACCATAAAATATATCAGTTTACACATCTTCAAAACCTAGCAATAAACCAAGTCCACCCCACCTGCCGATTGAGCCGGATGGAGAGGATATTGCTAGAGTAACTGTAGTTACAAATCTCAGTTCCTTTCTTGAAATGGTAAACATTCATCTGTCGTGGCTTTGTGCGGCTCACCACAACCACCAGACTGCTGGAGAAGAGGCGCTCTACAATGTAAACGTCTGGGATTTCATCTGGAGTAGGGGAAGGGAAGAGAAGAGAAATGGCATCATTCTTCCAATGGTAGATGATATATACATTTGTGCTGACCCACAAAATGCTGAATCATTTATGATACTGTTTCCCTCCTCCCCAAAAAACCAGCCTCACTTTGCAAAGCTTCACGTGAGCAACAGAGAGAACTGGAAACTTGGCCACAATAGGCAGAGGTTAATGGCATGTTTGCAGGAGGAATTTGCATCTGCTTCTGCCAGCAATATCTGTCAAAGTTAACCTCTGAGGTCAGCTATGCTACTAACAGGGAGAGGTGTAACAAGTTCCATTGGAGCTTTCATTCCCCAGTCAGGGGAATGAGTCCTGAACACTCTCCTCCCCTTCAAAAAGGGAGGGAGGCCACCAGTAGCATCTGTCAGTTGATAAAATAAGGCAATCCCCTTGAGACAGAGGCCACTGTTAAAGAGGAGAAAACTGAAAAGGCTTCCAGAAGCAAGGGCCAAGCTGTGTATCAGCTGTCACTTGTCTTCTTGACAGCCTTCAATTGGAAGGGATGACCTGGACTTCTTGACAGATGGCATAAATGAGAACTAGAGAAAAGGGGATGTTTCCAGGTCAGATTGCACTGTATTCAAAAGGAATTAAGCATTTGACAGCTAGCTCAAGTAACATATGCTGGGGAACACCATCAGAACATTTCAGTATGCAAAAAGGCCTCTTGAACATTCAGATGTGGTACAATGGGAATGTGTCCACTAACCAGTACCAGCAACTGGCGTTTCCTCAGATAGGGATCAAATGGAAATGCATTATGTATCTTCTGGAGCCACATGGCAACATTGTCGCCTTGCATCAGCTTCCACTGACACCATCTCTGTTATAAACCAGATAACCCACCCTTTACTATCCTGGCCTTCAAGGAAGAGAAGGTGAGGCAGGCACCATGTCAAGTGCTAGAAGAACATTAAAAGCCCTCCCTCCATCTTAACTGCTACCATGTTGAGCTTGGAAGGAGAGGAGAGGCTGGCATGGCTCCACTAAGCCATCCCTCCATCTTAACTGCTACTATCTTGGGCTTGGAGGGAGTGAAGGAGATGGCTCCACCGTGCCTAGCCCCAGAGGAAGTTGAAAGGTTCTCCCTCCATCTTAACTGCTACCATCCTGGAGGGAGAAAAGAACCATCAGTATCTGCTGGACCTGATCCTCTTCCCATTGCCATTGCCTTCTCCTTCTGTGTCATGTCTTTTTCGATTGTAAACCTGAGAGCAGGGGACTGTCAAATTAACAATCTCTAATCAGATCTGAGAGCCTTTGTGGCTGAAGAGCAGGGTATAAATACTCTAAATAAACCCAGTCACAGGTAGAAACAAATGATCCTGCTCTGAAATCCTCTCGAAAATTAACTTCAGGCTCCTCACTTAAATGAGATCATTTGTGCAAGTGGTCTGTGAACCACACCATTTGCACCAGGCACTAGACACCAATTTTAGTGGTGCCTTGTCCAAGATGAAGCAGCATTTTAAACCTCAGGTTATTATTTCAAATTGATAGCACATGTCTGCAAAAGTCACCCTGAGTTGGCTGAAATATAACACTAAGCTGTAGTTTAACATTATAGAAATGAGTTGAAGGAGGTCTTGAATTCAAGTAGTTTTCCCCCGTGTGTTTTGAGAAGGCTTTTGCTCCATTTTTTAAAGTTAACTTAAGCTTGCCATGTTGCTGGGACACATAAAACATCTAGCCGTGTTATCCTGGAAAATAAGTATGTAAAGGGATCTTGTAGCACCTTTGAGACTAACTGAAAGACAGAAGCTGATAGCATGAGCTTTCGTAGACTTGAGTCTCCATGCATCTGAGGAAGCAGTCTCAACTCTACAAAAGCTCATGCTACCATCTTCTTTCTTTCAGTTAGTCTCCAAGGTACTACAAGATCCCTTCGCATATAGAAAACTGTGGTTAATCTTAACTGTGACTTCATAATATATATTATGAACAGATTTTATGAACCTGACTTGTTACTGCTAACCATAAAATGCTGTTAATTTAAACTGAAGTGTAACCTTTCAACCTTCTCCTCAAGGCTGGATCAAAGCAGAGAGGAGAGCACACAAGCCTAAGACTTGCTTCAAGAACACTAAGCCATGGCTTAGCTTTACATACAAATATAACCCTTATGAACACACACAAAGAACAATCCTATGTGTACAGCTTTGCATATTTCATCATAATGAGGTGAAGTAAGCCCTCCTAAAAGCAGCAAGCCTTACGTCTAAATAAATGTCAATCAATCAGGCTGCAGCTCTGCAAACAGTAGGAAATATATATCACACACAAAGTGAGTAATACCTGAAAAGAGCCAGAATTTTGACTGCAGGGAAAGAAGGGGGAGGTTGAATTTCAGCAATATGGCAGAAAGCTAAGCAACATAAAGCACTTGTGGGACAACACAGACTAGCAAGTCAGTGTGTACTGAACTGTATTGGTGCACTAAGGTCACAGAATGTTATCTTAAGAAAACAGTCCAACTTATTTTTAAACTGATCTTGGTGGACTAAGATATATCTAAACTGTAAGACAAGTTAGTCAAATGTAAAGCCTTTCTTAAGATGTTCTTAAAATGAAATACTGTTGACAGCCACCACAATCTACAACTAGCAGGCATACCATAGTAATGGAAAACCAGTCATGATCTTTTTTTTTTTTAGAAAATATAATCCTGGTTTAAGGATTTCTAATAATGTAGCATTTACCCAGTTCTAAAACATCATTGCAGTTGTGGGTATGAGCTCTTTAAAACTAGTTCTGCGGCATACAAAGCCAATGTCATTTTATGTGGTTAATAAGTGTATAATGTCCAGCAAGCACGGAAGCAATCAAACTGCACCACTACGACCAAGTAAGGCTTTGTAGGAATGATGATGATGATGATGATGATGATGATGATAATAATAATAATAATTATTATTATTATTATTATTTGTGTTTCCTTGCCTCTCCCAATGGATCGAAGCGGGGTTACAGGCTACTAAAATTGAAATACATACAACAATCTTATAAAACACTAAACAGTAAAATGTAACATCAATAATTTATCAAACCATCAATAATTTGTCCAGGGGCAAGGGCAGAATATCATTGTCAGATAGGGCATATCAATTATCACCCATCGGGGGGGAAAGCTTGGTGAAAGAGCATGGTTTTAAGTCTCTTTTTAAATGTTTCCAAGGGGGTCGTAAGGTGGAGCTCGTCAGGAAGGCTGTTCCACAACCTTGGGGACATTATTGTGAAGGCCTTTTGAGATGAGGAGACATATTTGGAAGATGGTGTTTCCAATAGATTCTTGCCGGATGTTCTGAGTGTGCGGGGCGGATCATATGGTCCCTCAAGTAACTCGGGCCCAAGCCATGAAGGGCTTTATAGGTAATAACCAACACCTTGTACTGTGCCCGAAAGCGAATGAGCAGCCAGTGAAGATCTTTCAACTTAGGTGTTATATGGTCGAACCGAGATGTACCGGTGACCAATCTGGCTGCCATATTTTGTACTAACTGAAGCTTCCAGACTTGGTACAAGGGTAGCTCCATGTAGAGTGCATTACAGAAATCTAGACGAGAGGTTACCAGAGCATGTAGCACTGTCTCAAGGTCCCTTTGGCCCAGGTAGGGTCGCAGTTGGTGTATCAACCGAAGTTGATAGCAAGCACTTCTGGCCGTCACATCTACTTGAGATGTCAACTGCAGGGACGAATCCAGAAGTACTCCTAAACTGCGAACTTTAGTCCTTTAGGGGAAGTGTGACCCCGTCCAGGACAGGTTGATAAATTTCCTTCCCTGGACCTGGAGAACCTATCACAGAGTTTGTTTTCCCTCATCCAGCCCATTAACGACTCCAGACAGGCATTCAGAAGAGAGATGCCATCCTTAGTCACTGCATCAGTCGGAGACACAGAGAAACATATTTGGGTGTCATCAGCGTACTGATAACACCGCGCCCCGTGTCTTCGGATGATCTCTCTCAGCGGTTTCATGTAAATGTTAAACAAAGTGGGGGACAAGATGGCTCCCTGAGGGATGTCAGTTCCCTCTTAGAGGAGCAAATGTCCCCCAACTGCACCATCTGGAATCTGCCTGAGAGATAGGATTGGAACCACTGGAGCGCAGTGCCCCCAATACCCAAATCCCTCAGGCGTTCCAGAAGGATACCGTGGTCAATGGTATCTAAAGCTGCTGAGCTGTCCAAGAGCACCAACAAGGTCACACTTCCCCTGTCGATGCCCAGATGGAGATCATTGACTAAGGCGACCATGAAATACTAAGCTTGGAAAGGAGGAAAATTATTAAAGAAGGATATGTTAATTGTTTTGAAACATGCAGAGATACAGACCTAATCCCACTCAGGTTAACCATTTTGAAACCACTTTCATTTCACCTAGTATTTTATCTCTATCACTTAAATCAACAAGACGTATAAAGTGCTTAGCTTTGGTTTGATCGTAAGTAGTAAGATTGACACAGGGACCGAGCATTCAGCTTGCCCATTAAAGACAGGATAAGAAACCGGTTTGAACTACAGAATGGCAAATGTGGGGTAAATGTAAAGGAAGATGTGTCACTCTATGCTGCTCAACATCATAGGAAACCTCCTAAAGAGACAATAGTATCTCCTTCTTTGTAGGCTTTCAAGGAAATGACACTTTAGCACAGAGATGGCTTCCCTACACTTGGAGACATCTGCCCATTTTTAGAAACATCTCCCAATACTCCTATGCTGGAAAAGAAATTGGCATGAACATTCTCCACCCAAACCTCCAGGTTTTTTTTTTAAGGCTGTTTTGAGCCCAAAACAGTCCCCGGGGGACAAAATAACTTTTGAAGAGCCAAGCATGCCCATCACAGGCTTTAGGGGGCATAATTGATTATTTATATAGGGTGTTAGGGAGGTCTCATGGGGAGGGGTGTGTGATGGACCATATGCAGCTCACAGGCTGTACAGGGGTACCCCGGGTTACGAAATTAATTCGTTCTGCCGCCGCTTTCGTAACCCGAAAATCTTCGTAAGGCGAAAAAGCCATAGGCGCTAATGGGGAAAAGCCGCGATTTCGTGCGAAATAGCGCCGAAAAGCACCAAAAATTTTTTCGTAACCCGAAATAACCTTCGTAACCCGGAACAGTTTTTTTAAATGGATTTTTTTCGTAACCCGGAAATTTCGTAAGGCGGCGCATTCGTATCCCGGGGTACCACTGTACTTTATTCATCCCACTTTAGGAAGAGGCTCTCTGTAGCCCTACTCTGTGACACTTGTATCAGCACAAAACAACAAAATAAACCACAAAGAATTTCTGAGTCATTACCTTAATACAATCCAGATTTGCACAGGGCAGTATTTTGAGGATTAGTGGAACCCTGTGATTTCAGTACAATTTGTTCAAGCAAATCTTCCAGAGCGCTCAGTAGGCCATTTAAGTCATGGGAGCAAACCAGGAGTCAAACTGCTGTAAAGTTATCCAGTCCATTAAGATAAATGTTATGGAATTCCCATTAGTAGATTAATTTGTTGCTATTGTACTCTATATTAGTACTAATATAGAGAAGAATTCTGCTTATACAGAATGAAGCCAGCCATCAGACAATGATTTCTTGTATCAAAACAGAACAGACTCACTGCTTTCATGGACCTGATCCAGTTGCTCCACAGAACTCAAGGAAAAAAGTCTGTATCCAGTTGTGGTTCCAATGGCCAGGGAACTGCAGGAGAAAATCCCAAAATTAGTGATATGCAGAGTAATGTAGGCTCCAAATACTGTCAAAAGATGTGAAATATGTTAACAAACACTGAACTTGCAAAAGGTGAAATGTGAGGAGAGAACACAGCAGTGCCACTACTCCCACGTTGCTTTAACAGGGACTGCTTTGGGGGAAGGAAGCAAAGGGGCTCTACATGGAACAAATCTGAAGCCATTCCTAGCCTGCTGCCAGAATGTCCTGTTTTGGGATCTTTGCAGCAGGTGAGAATCTATGGGGCTTTTTACAAGTATAAATGTAACCTCCAAGGGAGATGCTGCCCCACTCCCCCAGAATTCCTTCCCATTACAGCAGGGAAAAGATGCGAACCTCCAGCTCATATTTCCCATGGCCATACAAGGTGACTAGGATTGCTCTGCCTGGGGCTAAGTCAAAGATTGATTTGTTGATGGTATGCATATTTAAATCTTTAATACTAAAGAAGTAACATTTTTGTATTGCTAATAGAATTCAAATTTTATCTCCTGGACTTTGGAATGTTTTCCCCCCAATGATGAGTGGCTACGAAGAAGAGGGGCCTGCTTGCTTAGATATCCCTCCAAAGAACACAACAACACCAACATCTTGAAAAAATGCAGGCTGATGAGTAACACCATAATTTTATAATTCTTCTGTATATTTTTTAACACCTTTGCTTGATGAAGAAGCCAGTGGGGCTTCAAAAGCTTGCATCATGTATTTTTTACATTTTGGCTGTTCGAATAAAAGTATATCTGTTTTGTGAATTTTGGATGTTATTGTACATACTTATCGCAACAGTGATACACATGTCTTTCTTCCATGGAACTCAGAACAATTCCTACAAAAGTTTCAAATATCAAGTTCCTAAGTGATACCCTACTCTGATACTGACCAGGGCCTAACTTGCTAAACTACAGCAAAGTTGTTGTGTCACATATCATCAGGCTACAACCCCAGCTATAAGAGCTAGGTGATATTGTATAAATGAAGAAACCATCAAACAGTTCTGCCACAGGCTGAATAATAGCTTGTTGTGCAAAACGTACACAAACAGGTACACAACATTACCTTTCCAATTGTATTGCTTGATCTAAGCAGGCATGTATTTTAAAATTATGTTTGCCAACCACTTCAAAATATTCTGAGATGAAAACGAAAGAGAAATTTGCATATAACACTCAAGCATCCTACTAATTTGCTACCAGCACTTTTTGTTCAGTTAGTCAGCAAGCAAATATCCCCCTCCCCAATACACCAAGGAGGCAAACAAGCAGTCTCCTTTGCCTTCCACACCTGACAAAAATACTGACACTCACAAGTTCATATTTTCAGGACTGCTTTAGGTCATGATTGCAGAGCTCATTAGGAGACTAAAGGCAAGAGCTACAGTAACATATTCTTTATGTTGCAAGCCCAATACATACTTACCTAGCAATAAGCCCAATTCAATATACAGTAGTGGGATCTACTTCTGAGTAAATATGTACAGTATAGAATTGTACGCACAAAAACACACAAAGAGCAATATTAATTATCAAATCAGCATTTCACAAAATCAGGTATTCAACTCTTAAATGGGTATATGTTAGAGGCCAATGAGTCCTATGGCACCTTAAACTAGGATATTTATTACAGAGTTAGATTTCATGGACTGGCCCAACTACAGGAAGAATTACTTTTAAATAGCAGGTTGATACACATCCGCTAACTAAGGCCAACTACATCCTGAATCTGATGTGCTAGCCCATGACAGCTCTTGCCATAATGAATGCGGTAGACTTTCAGATGTCAAAGGGAGGTTTCTTTCCCTCCTCAATGGAGTGGCTTGGATGACTTTGTGTAGCTCTGGTAGCTCAAGGTCCTAACAAATTTGTGTTTGAAATTAATCAAGCCCAGTAGGCAATAAAAAGATAGACAAAACACTGTATGGCAATTTATAGCTGCTAACTTTGTGATGCTCCTGCTCCCCTAACCTACAGTCATATTAGTAAGAAGTATATTTTTTGCTTTACTTTCTTAATGTTTCCTTTTTGTTTTCCCAGCTTCCAACTTATATTTTTAACTGTATTTTCTCATTTATAAAATTTACATTTCTCTACATTTACATCAGAGGGGAGAGGGAGAGGGAGAATTGTTTCATTTGCTGATCATTATTGTTACCCCCCAAATTTCTCGTTACACATCCTGTTTCCCAGAGTGTACATGATTAGTGGTGACCTACCAACTGTAGTCAGCCTATTCACAATGGAGATGGAAATGAAAGAAGTTATTGAAGCACCTGCACTTTCACTCTTTAAATAAATCTATACTTGGCAAATGAATAGGAATGGAATCTTTAACACATCATCAACCTAAACATCAGGTAAATATTTCCACTGGGAATTGAATGTCATCATTGTACAGTAATTTGCAGCTTGCCAAACTCCCAGATGTAAACCGGATATAAACCAAGAGAAGCAAACCTGTAAGGCAGGAAACATGACACAAGAAAGAAATGAACACTGCAGTGGCTTTTTAAGTGTCATGAAGCAAGTCATAATAGATTGAACTTGAGAACAGCATAGCATGGGAGGTTGACAAATACAGGCAGCAGTGGATGTACTGCAAAATACCATATATGTGTGTGTGTGTTTTCAAGGTGCCTGCCAACTTATAGCAACCTCATGAATTTCCCAGGGGTTTCTTAGGAAAGTAATACTCAAGAGGTGGTTTTAGAAGGTCCTACTCTGAAATAGAGCCTACAGCATCAGGTATTTATTGGTGGTCTCCCAACCAAGTACTGTTTGCCAACTCTGCTTAGCTTCCAAGATCAGATGGGATCTGGTGCCTTTAGGATATTCAGGCCTTTAAAGTATCATATAACCATGGCATATAAATGGGGTGGGGAAAATGCAGCCGATGAGGTGAGTGTAGCCCTGATTCCCAATTTTGATTCCCCCCAAATATCCCAGTGAACCCAAATAGCCCCTCAAAGTTTTAAAAAATCACCCCAAACTTGCCAAAATGGCTCAAAATTGCCTGCAAATTTGGTAATTAGGGTCACATCCCCAACTCCTTGAAAAAAGAACATTTTTTTAAAAAAAAGAAAGCCTGGCCCAAAACGGTTGCTAGAAGTGATACAATGTCACTTCGCCTGTGGTCAAATATGGCAGCACAGCCTGGAGTAGGGTATGGGAGCAAAAACCAGCCCCTACCTCCACATGCAGTTGACCACCCCTGGTATATAGTAATCTAAGCATAATTTGCTAGTGCTCCACCAGTCACCTTTTATAGTCACAAAACATAAAGAGAAATCAGGATATTCCTCACCAAATTACCAATAGTCCAGGAATAAGAACAGTTCCACCTCTGCTCTCTAATGATTGGCTGTACAGTCTAGCTCTGCTGGGAAATGTAGTTTCATAAGATTTGGACTGCACAATTTCTACCTCGGCATTAGGCAGTACACACACTGGAGGCCACTTGTGGTTATAAAAATGCCAGTCCGTCATGTGGTGCAGTCCTTGATGGACACTGTTTCCCTAAGTGCATCCTTCCATTCAATATATCTCATGTACAGAAAGCCAGCATATCAAGGAAACAGAGCTCCTACTTAGACTTCTCCCTGAGAAACTACTGTACTAAAAGCAGGAGGTTGTTATGTTAAAGACCATTGTAATACAAAACCTTTCACTTACAGTCTAAAGTGCTAGCTTCCAGAAAACACAGTTCTATAAAATACTCCCAAATATTTTTTGTTCAGAAAAGTGAGTGCCCATGAAGGACTGTAAAGCCAAATTTAGATCTATTAGTTGCTGAAGATATTGGCTACTATAATTGGCCACTATAACAGAACCGAAACAGGTTTGAATTCTGAATCTATAACATAAGTTGCCTTAGCCTAACAGAACAGACTATGTGTTATGTCAGAGTTGGTTGTGCACCACATTCATTTACTGTCATTCGAAATACTTGAACAGAACTATCAACATCTGGACAAGAACCTGGAGGAAGACAACACTTGTTCATTTGCTACTGACCCCTATACCTCCTCATGGGTTCTGTATTTTCTGTCCTAGTTTCAATTTATCCCCAATCTCTTCCTTTTTCCAAAGCACTATCATCTTTAATTTTAACTTTTTCGTCAATCCCACTTGTTCAGCAAAGCTTTCATGGCTAGCCCTAACCTATTATAATAATTATAATAAACCTATTATTATTTAACCATGCCTACATTTTTTCAATTACCAATTTTCACTGGTCCCATCAACATTTACAGACTATGGGGCTCGACAAACCACCCTTTTCCTAGCTGGATCTCGGCCATAGCAACCTCACACCACGGCCCCAATCCAGCCTTTCAAGGGCGCAAAAAGGAGCGGCAAAAAGCGGCTCTTTTTTGCACCCTCAAAAGGGCCCCATAGCCGTGGTGGCATGACTATATGGTGCATGGCAGGGGGTTGGACTGGATGGCCCGTGCGGTCTCTTCCAACTCTATGATTCTATGATTCCTTTGCTGCTGCATCATATGGACACAGCGCCAGAGGAGAGTCATGATGCCGCACGCTGTGTGGAGTGGCATGCGGCAACATGGCACCCTGGGGGCAGAGCCAGGGCATGTGTCATCTGGATGTGATGCCCTGATTCTGCCCCCAGGCTGGCATTTTAAACAAGTCTGTACAGGGCCCCAAGTCACCCTATATCCTCCTCTTGTCTTTCTGATTTTTGGTATATGCTTAATTCTAAATTTTAAACGCTGTGGCTAAAAATTTAAACGCTGTGCCATCACGAATGTACACAGCATCCCAAACTCAACTGGTGCAAATGAATAAATAAATAGCAGCAGGAATCTAGATGCTGTGATATAGTGGAGACACATCTAAATAGCCTCTGCTGCCATGGATTAATTATGTACTCTTCAACAAGTCTTAGGGGCGAAAGATATGGGCAGAAGGGGCGGCTTGAAGCCACCTCTTCCAAAGATAGATTGGGGCTGTGGCAAACACATGCCACAGCCTCAGTTGGCCTTGAAGCCAGCTGAAAAAGGAGCGGCAAAGATCCGCTCCACTTTCGGACAGGAAAAAGGCAGTTTTCCCCGTCCTGCCACAGCCCCATGGTGGCTTCAAGCTGCTCTGGTGGCATGTGGCATATAAATGCCATACCACTGGAGCGTTTTAAGCTGCCCATGTTTGGGTGGCTGCCCAACTTCCAGATGGCTTCAGAGCAGCATGGGAGCTTGCATATATAAATGCTGCACTCCCAAGCTGCCTATATGGAGGCTTTAAAGGGTTGTCTGTTCCAGCCCACATTTGGATTTCCATTTTTAAAAAAGGAATAACAGTGACTTAAACTATTTTACTGCTGAGAAGACAAACACAATAAAAACTGTGAAGTGTTGGATACCTCAAGACTGTCAAATAAATGATCTACAATGATAGCAACCACACCATGGACTCCCACATCTGTGGCAAAGGACATTCTCTTTCTGCCAACTATGAGTCAGAGAATTGCAACAGTATAAAGACTGAGGATTCAACCTCGATTGCTCTACACAATGAGGAATGTGTCCTGACAGGATACACAAGGCAGTGGACCAGTCTGATTTATTGGACCCTAATTCTCCCCAGAAGTCTTCATTTGAGAGCTGGATGAGCAGAAACAAGAGACTCATTGTGGAGAAATGCAGCTGTTGCATTGTCACACCAAGGAAAAGGAATCTCTTTCTTCCACTAAGGTTGTCTAAGGTTTTGCCTGACCATTGTTTGAACAGCCAGATCTACACTTTCCTTTGTTTTAGAACAACAGATAGGCGGTAGTTCAGTCGGGTACCTATCTTTTTTAGGACCTCTGACTTGTTCCTTCAAGAGGCATTGTCCACTGCCAGAAAAAGGGTTAATAAATCTAAAAAGGAGATTTCTTGCTTTGATTTTCCTTTGTCCACCTGTGCTTAATCACAATATATGTGTGTATTCCCTTTAATATGGCCACAATATATTCTTTTCACTATGACTTCACTAACAAGATACAACAGTTGCTACAGAGGTTCACACTAATGGGCATTTCATTTGTTTTTGGCAGGGTATCTGAAGAGTGAAAGCAGGGTGAATAAGGAGCACTCTTTCCTGTGGTTTCCCTGATCCCCATAAGCTGGCCCCAACCTTAGCAAAGTCAACAGGACATAACAGTCACAACATAATAGTGTTATTAATACTTTAATAACAGCTTTGCAAGATCAGGCCACTAGTATCTCTTACGCCATATCCTTTCCCACATAGTGCTCAGTTCTGCATCCTTGCTTAATATTAACAACACTGTAGGTAAATTCAAGATCAGTGGTTTACTGTATGCCTCAAGGGTACATAACATGATTTGCATATCACTTTGGAATTGTTCCATGTTCAGTGACAGGTGGCGGAGTCTTTTAAACATCATCCTTATCTGGAAACTGAGTGATTGAACCCATGAAATACATATGCTAAGATATATGAGTAGAATGGAGAAAGGGATTAGATCATATTTTAATTGTCTTTACAAGTTTTTATTCTTTAACATCACTTGTCTGAGATTCAGTCTAATTTCTGTAGCCAGAAAGATCTGAATCCTGTTTTTACATTTATTTATTAAGTTTATATTCTACCTTCCCCGTAATGTGGGACCAAAGTGGTTTCCAACATAGGTTAAAATAAAATTCAGCCAACACAATTTATAACAGAAAAGTTAACAATTAAAGAAGCAATCATATTAAAAAACTAATTTAAAACAGTTTAAAAACATTATAAAACACAGGTGTCAGGCACCTCTGCCCATTAAAAGATCCTTCAGTAACAGCTAGTCAATAGCCAAAGGCCTGTCTATATTAAAAAAACCTTTGTCTACAAATACAACATGAGCAGAGAGGGTTAGAGAGGGCAACCGAACCTCTCTCAGGAGGGGAGTTCCATATTCTGAGAGCAGCCACTGAGGAGGCCTTCTCATCTGCCCTCACTAAACATCCCATGATGGCACGGGGTACAGAGAATGCCCTCCCCTAAGGATCTCAAAAATCATCCAGGCTCATAAAAGGAGTCTTAGAGGCTGAACAGACTAGCTTTATATGCCAGCCTCAGGGCAGAGTGGGGGCATGGCATCTGCACAGTGTATGCCCCGACGCTGCCCTGGCGCCATTTGCCTAACAGCACGGCAGGTGGTATCACGGTGCTCCTCTGGCACTGCGTCCAGATGATGCAGCATGAAAAGGAGCACCAGTGCTGCAGTGGCAGCAAAGGCGCTTTTTCCTGGTGTGAAAAGGAGCGGCATTTTGCTGTTCCTTTTAGCGTCAGGGAAGTCTGGATCAGGGATGCAACATGTAGTTTCCGCAACCCCAATCCAGCCCTGAAAAGGCCGGCAGCAGGCTGCTCGAAAGGGACAGTCTGTTTAGCCCCCATCTTTCTGATAATCTGGATCCATAATTAGCACTTTGAATTGTATCCAGAGACAGGCCAATAGCCAATACTGATAATACTGCAGAAATTATGTGGACTATATAATATAATATAATATACACACATATATAATACACACACACATATACATACATACTATATTGTATATATAGTATATGTGGACTATATTATATGTGGCACCTAAATACCTTAAAAGCACCAGATCTTGCTGATCTTGGAAGCTAAGCAGGGCCAGCCCCAGTTAGTACTTGGATGGCAGGCTGTCAGTGAACATCAGGTGCTTTTCTAGCATTTCCTGTGGGCCAAATGCCAAGGTCCACAGGATTTCAGAGGAAGGAACTGGGAAAGCCACCCTTGAGTATTCCTTGGCTAAGAAATCCCTATGAAAATGTAGGGGTCACCATAAGTCGACAGGTGAATTGAAGGCACGTATACACATTGAAACATACAATGCTAACCCCTTATCAAAGGAATGTATTAAGAGCATATAGAAGTCACATCAAACCCCATATTGTGTCACTTCCAGTACTTGCTTCATATCTCACAGCAGGGATGAGCAAAACGTGGCCTGCCAGATATTGTTAGATTTCAGCTTCTATCAGCCTTAACAGCATAACCAAACAGTACAAAGAAGTTCATCAAAAACACATAGAGAACCAAAAGTGGCTCACCCCCTATTACTATAAGAAGTAGCATGCCGTCAAGCATCAGCATATGATTATCACATTGTAACAACACTTAAACTATAAAGGTGCGATGTAGCGACCACAAAAAAAGCAAACATTTTTACAAGGCTTGCCCACTTCAGAAAGCTACGTCAGTCATGGTTTCCCATCATTTCTTTCTGAAGTTTATAAGTACAGTACATAGAAGGGAAAGAGAGTTGCTCCTGTCTCTTCAACCTCTTCTAGGGTAAGAGCAGCAGCACACTGAAACCTACTGTATTGTGTGATGCTGCCTTAAGTGATGGAGTGCCCTGACAGTAAGAGACACATAAGAGACTAAGCTCTGGAGATGGACTGTTAGGGAAAGAGCTTCATCTGGGAGAAATCTGCAACAGTTGGTCTCCTAGATTAGATTTTCTGGTTGGGTTTTTTAAAATTAATATCACACTAGCATTTAACCTGTGGACACTTGATTCTGGCATTTCCAGTTACCTGTCCTGTTCAACAAGGCTCCCTTCCCTTGGCATTTGGTCCACAGGAAATGCTAGAAAAGGCAACCACAAGACAGGAGAAAAGAAGGCGGCAGAGGGCATCATCATCACGGGGCACGTCAGCCAAGAGCAACAAAGGGAAACATCACACCTCTGGCTCCGGCCCCTAGCTTCCAGAAATACCAACTTACACGCTGGTAGAAGACTTGAGCATACAGTCTCCTATCCTGATGCTCTTGGGATGCAATAGGTCAGTGCTACTCAAAGTAGCTGTTGTTGCTCAGAGCAATGGGGCTGGAACAACCCAAAGTCTGGGTCCAACTAAGTCCAGCAAGTGCAGGAAGGGTGTGAAGGGGGCAGGGTGACCAGACATCCCAGGACATGTCCTACATTTCAACCTTCTGTCCAGGAGGAATACCAACATGTCCCCCACTTTGAAGCGTAAATATGTATTTTTATTAGTGTTTCCAGGTTTCATTTGGTCATGCCCTCAATTTTTCTTGACCGTCCTACATTTTGTGGTGCCTTGTCCTCCTTTGTGATGAAGATATCTGGTCATCCTAAGGGGAGGGAACCTGTGAGCCACACAATAACCCCTTGATGAGATGCTGATTTTGCCCATGAGGAAGGGAGGTCTACAGAGCTGCAACCCCAAGTAGCAATGCTGCGCAGCTGCCATAATCCCTCCCTCCCTCCCTCCTCTGTAGAGGCTTGAGCATTGGACTAGGACTCTTGGCTTGGCCATGAAACCCACTGGGTGGCTGTGGGCAAGTCACACTCTCTCAGCCTCAGAGCATGGCAATAGCAACCTGCCAGAAACCCCTGGCTTGAAGGCACACAACATACACAGCAACAACTACTAGGACAACCTTCTCCTGCTTTCTTTCCAGCCCAGCTTCTTCCCCTGCCTTCCCTTTCCCATCCCTGCTTCCCAGGGTGACCAGATGTCTTTCTCTCCCAGGGCCTGCCCTCCATGTAAACCTCCTCTCCAGGAGGAATTCCAAAAGGCCCTCCATTTTGAGCATGACTAGGAAGCATGAGCTTCTATTTCTGTGAGTGTTTTGGGCTTTCATCTGCTCATGTCCTCCACTTTGACCATTACCAAGAAGCCTAAGTTGACATTCCCAGGGGTGTTTTTAGCCTTTAATGGGCCATGTCCTCCATTTTCTTTTCCTCCATCCATTCTTTGGTGCCTCTGTGGCGGGGGGGGGGGGGGGGGGAAGGCCCGCTGTTCCCCCCTGCCCTGGGCTAACCCTCCCCGCCTGGGGCCTGTGCCCTGTCCTCCTCTCCTCTCCTCTCCTCCCGCTCTGCTTTTTATTCCTCTCCTTCTCCCCCGTGACATACGTGCAGTCCTGGTTGTAGGAGAAGCAGCTCAGCGCCTCAGGCTCCTCTCCGCCTCCGCCTCCTCCTTCACCAGCGGCGCCCTCCATGGACCCTCTCTCCTCTGGGACCCAAACAAGAGTCACAGCAGCAACAACAACAACAACCCGGCTCTTACCCTCAGAGAGAAGGAGGCGGAGGAGGGGCGGAGCCACCCGCCTCGCGCTCGCCCTCCCATTGGCCAATGGCCCAAAGGGGCCCGCCCCTTTCGAAGCCTGGAAGGAGGCCCCGCCCACGACGCCAACAGGGCTGGACGCCATTGGTCCAGGAGGGAGCGAGGGCGCGCGCGGAAACAGCTGATGGGGCCACGTGGTGCCTGTGTTGTGGCGGCGGCGGTGTTGCATCAGACGGGGAGCGGCCCTTGCCCAGCGGCGCCCCCTGGTGGCGGCCGGAGGAGGGGCTCCTCCCACTTGGGAAGCCTCCTGGTGGGGCCTAAACAGATGCCTCCTTTTTTAAACAACAACAACAACAACACAGTATTATTATTTACTATTATTAATATACATACAAACAGCAACCGCATGCAGGCAGAAGCCCCACAAACACCTCCTCCTCCTCCTCCTCCTCCTCGCCCTGGGCAGCAGAAACACAGTACTCTAATAACAAAGGTAAACAAATGAGAATCCCTTGACCTTAAATGACACCCTGAACTCTCTGCCTGGGAGGACTCCCTCTGCTCACGCTCCGAAACAGTTTCCCTTGCTTATTTGTTTATGGACCCCCAGAGGAGGACTTCTGGGACTCAGATCCTGTTACAGTACATCATTGTTACATATTCCACGGCAGGGAAATCGAGTCTTGTCAGGAAGCTCAACCCTCCTGGTTCTGTGACAAACATTATGTCTTCCCAAACATGTCAAATACTGACATTTTAACATCCCTTCGTGAGCATATGCTTTGCATGCAGACCTTCCCAGGCGGTAGGTATCCTTGGCATTTCCAGCCAAGTAGGACATGATACGCCGTGATAGGTTCACCTTAAGGTTGTCATACGTTGGAAATTACTCAAAGGCACACAGCAACGACAGGATAAGAGAGCCAGCGTAAGGTAGTTTGATAATTGGACTATGACTCTGGAGGCCAGGGTTCGAATCCCCATCGAGCCATCGAAACCCACTCTCTTGGCCTCAGAAAAAAACAAAGGCAAGCCTCCTCTGAACCAACCTTGACAAGAAAACCCTCTGATAGGGTTGCCATAAGTTGGGAATGACTTGAAGGCATGCTACAACAACAGGGATAGGAGAAACTTTCCTGTGAAAACCCAGAGAGCTATTGCCAGTCATTGTCAACAATACTGGTCTTCAATGGAGGAACGGTCTGACTACATATAAGAAAGCTTTAATGCAAGAAAGGCTGCAACTTGTAGGAATCTTCTAGTAATAAATGTTGCCATCTAATGACAGCTCAGCCTCACAACCATCCTTTACACAAAAATGTAGATCAGAAGCTGAGAGATGATCATGCTGATTCTAAACAAACACATATTTCCTCTCAGGTCATGAGCAGAATAAACCAAGAGACATATGAGTTTTTTAAAGTAAAGACCAACAATTCAAACCCAATCTCCTCTTTTGTTTTCACCCAACAATTCTTCTAGCTTACATAGTATGGGATGTAATAACAAGAACTGCGCTGGTGGCTTGAGAAAGAATCCTAAAATAATAATAATAATTATTATTATTATTATTATTATTATTATTATTATTTTCTTATGTCCTGCATTTCTCCCAATACGCGTACTCAAGGCGGCAAACAATGAGTATAAAAACAATACACTTTTTAAAAAGTACAACAGTACAACAAAATATATAAATATAATTTTTTTAAAAAAAGAGTTAAACAATTTTAACAATCAAAATGGTTATAAAATAAAATATAACATGTTAAAATACATACCATTAAAATTTGTATAGCCCAATATTAAAACCCCAATCCGTCTCAGCTTAAAAGGCCTGACTGCACAGGAACAGCTTTACCTGGCGTCGGAACGATAGTAAAGATGGGCAATCCTGGCTTCTCTAGGGAGGGAGTTCCAAAGCTTGGGAGCAGCCACTGAGAAGGCCCTTTCTCTTGTTCCCACCAAAGGCACCTTGGAGGGTGGCAGGACAGAGAGACAGGCCTCTCCAGATGATCTCAATACTCTGAGGGGCTCATACAGGGAGATACGGATATTCAAATAGCCTGGACCTAAACCATACAGGCTTTATAGGTCAAAACCAGCACTTTGAATTGTCCCTGGAAACGGACTGGCAGCTAATAGAGCTGTTGCAACAAGGGAGTTGTATGCTCCCTGTAGCCAGCTCCAGTTAACAGCCTGGCTGCAGCTCTTTGGGCCAGCTGAAGTTTCTGAGCACATTTCAAAGGCAGCCTCACATAGAGCGCATTACAGTAATCCAGACAGGATGTAACCAAGGCATGTATCACTGTGGCCAGATTAGACTTCTCCAGGAACGGGCGCAGTTGGCACACAAGTTTTAGCTGTGTAAAAGCACTCCTGGTCACCGCTGATACCTGGGCTTCCAGGTTCAGCGCTGAATCCAAAAGTACCCCAAACTACAAACCTGAGTTTTTAGAGAGAGTGTAACCCCATCTAACACAGGCTGAATCCCTATTCCCGGATATGTCTTTCGACTGACCAGGAGCACCCCTGTCTTGTCTGGATTAAGCTTCAATTTGTTTGCCCGCATCCGGTCCATTACAGCAGTCAGACACCGGTTTAGGACAGAAGCAGCTTCCTTGGAATTAGGTGGAAAGGAGTGATAGAGCTGAGTATCATCAGTGTACAGGGGACACCTTACACCAAAACTCTGGATGACCTCTCCCGGCACTTTCATGCAGATGTTAAAAAGCATAGGGGAGAGGACTGAGCCCCAAGGGATCCCACAGGCCAACAGTCAAGGAGTCCCCCAGCACCACTTTCTGAGAGTGCCTCTCCAAGAAAGAATGGAGCCACTGTAGAACAGTACCTCCAAGACTAATCCCAGAGAAGTGACTCAAAAGGATATCATGGTCGATGATATCGAAAGCCACTGAGAGGTCCAGCAGAACCAATAGGGACACACTCCCCTTGTCTAGCTCCCTGCGTAGGTCATCCACCAAGGCAACCAAAGCAGTTTCTGTCCCATAGTCATATCTGAAGCCAGACTGACATGGATCTAGATAATCCATCTCATCCAGGAACCCCTGAAGTTGAGATGCCACCACACGCTCCAGCACCTTGCCCAAAATTGGACGGTTGGAGACTGGTCTGTAATTATCTAGTACAATAGGATACAGGAAAGATTTTTTTTTCAAAAGAGGTCTTACCACAGCCTCTTTTAGGCATGTTGGGACCCTGCCTTGCTGTAAAGAGGCATTAATCACTTCCCATACCCACTCCACCAGTCCTAAAATTCCCAGGTTTCAACATGCATCTTCATTCAAAATGCAATAATGTATTGTATGAGGAAATTTATTTGTGAAGAAAATGCAACTATTCAATTCCTTTCATACTCTGAGGGCACTTCTCGCATGCAGTTACTTAATGTAGGTGGAACCACCACTATAGATTTAATTAAAACAACAGATTGTGCAGGACAGCTCAGGCAGCTGCAACTATTTGTCACTGAAAGTAGTTCACACTGGTTCAGTTACATACTACTGTAATTGCTTAATATCCAGTCTTGCAATAACTTACGGCCAGAGGTGTGAGCTACTGCCAATGAGGCTTGTGTTTGAGGTTAATGCTCCAGGTGTATGATTTTTGAAGGCTGTTTCATCCTTGTGTCAGTTGTCAGCAATACATTATAAGAGCAGAAATGCAGCACCAGGAGGATAATGGAATGTTATCTGCAACTGGATTGCAACGGCAAACCTCCTCTGAACAAATCTTGTCAAGAAAACCCCATGATAGGATCACCATAAATTAGAAGTTACTAGAAGGCACACAACAACAAACACGGCCCGTTTATGGCCTTTTCTGTGTAAAAAGATGTTTAAATGATTGAAGCAAGAACGTTTATAAAATAACTAATTGAAATGTAACACGGTGCTTTTTGTATTTTGTCAGCAGAGATTTCTTTGTAAATGTGTGTAGTAAAACACACAAGAGAAAAACCTCTTCTTATTATTTAAATAAATTGGATTTTTAATCTAAAATGCAAGACAAAATAACTTTGACAGAATAAAATCTTTCTTAGTTTATTGATGCTTTACATATGCCTCATTCTGGCTATAAAATACTGGCTTGATATAGACACTGTGCTACTTTAGATTGTACTGGATATGACAATGTAACAGACAAACTGACTACTGAAGACCTCCATCTGGTTTTTAAAGCTCCTACTGAGGCTTGGAAAAGTAGGCTATTTTCTTGACAATAATATGTGATCTTTGGGGTAGCACTGTAACAGAAATTTCAAAAAACTTAAATTTCTAGGATTTGCAGAGCAATAGGATTGGCAAGAGGACCTAGTAATTGAAAATCCATAAGTTTATTTCCAGTTGTCGACAAAGGAAAACAATGAACTCAGTGGAATTCAAGTTCCAAAAAGCTGAGACCCCGAACAAGACAAAATGGCTCTTTTTATATTATGCAAGACAAAGAAGCTTTCTTCAATACACCTGAAATGGCTAATTACAATTTAAACATACAGAAGTCTTAAACAATCAGAACAGAAATACATGCATACATTAAAACTGCATCATTACTCCTTACCCCTCCTGTAGGAATTCAGTGGTTTTCCTCCTAACCTTGCTTCTGAATGTCCTTATCTCAGTAGTTTATGTTATGTCTTTTTTTACTGGTGCCAGTAACAGTGGGGAAAATTCAAGGATTTGGTGTCAATCCTCCTTTATCATTTTCTCTACTGTCCCAAGAAAGCTCTAGTGGGGCACATTACCTGCCTACATTAGCCTCATTTGTGATGGAGGACATCTGTGCTCTATTAAAATTGCCATTATGAATTTCTTTATGCAGAACTGAGAGAAGGGCAATGTCTTACCTATTACCTGGAGCAGCAAAATATCTTGGGTCATCACTGTAAAAAATATAAAGATATAATGGAAGATGCTATGTTACCATGGTTTATACATATTGACTTGCTTTGATATGCTAAGGCTGCATCTGCACTGCAGTCATAATCAAGTTTCACACCACTTTAATGACCATGATTCAATGCTATGGAATTCTGGGGACTGTAGTTTTGTGAGACGTGTAGCCTTCTCAGAGAGCTCTGGTGCCACAACAAACTACAATTCCCAGAATTCTATTTCATGAACCCTTGTCAGTTAAAGTGATGTCAGCCTGGATTATTTATGCAGTGCAAATGCAGGCTTAATGGGAATTATGGTGTTGTAGGAAATTGTGAAGTGTGGACATTCATCATGATAGTTACCATGCCAAGACACCAAACAGAGTCCAAAAACAGACAGCTGTGTTGATCACTAAAGATCTTTTGGTCTTCATTGTCCATTCAAGAGCAGGCCAACTGTAAAATACTTTATTTACATAACGAGGACCATATGACAAGAATATATTATTGTTAAAATTACCCATCTCGCCACCCAAGCCACTAGAGGATTGGAGCTAAACGCAGAGAGGATAGGAAAGCTTGAGGACAAAAGCCCTTCATAATCTTGATCCTTTAAAGTCTCCAGCTCTATTGCACCACAAAGTAGTTCTTTGTCTATTAAACTGTAAATATTTTTTAAAAGTTAAAATGAATGTTGTGTAACCATACAAAGGTCACAGCTTGGGTAGGATATTTTCTTCAAAACATCTAAGGCATATTTTTAAAAAGCTGTGTCTTAGGAAAGGAAACTACATATAATTTTAATATGGCTGTCATGATTTTTAATTACCTGTAGTCATTTTATGTACTCCATTAGCCATCACATACTTTGCAATGTGGTCCCTAGTGCTGCTTCTTTCCCTGAACCCAGCTTGAACCTCTGGGATTTCCCTATGCTTGTATGGTTGGAGTCTATGTTGCAATGGGTCCTTCCTTCTGGAATCCCCCCCCACGTATTGGAAAAAATACCTACAATCAAATCCCATTGGTTTCTATGGTGGCGCACTCCCTTGTGTGGTGCCGCACACACACCAGCAACACACATGCCATTTTGTCCTCCCAGGCTTGCCGTATGTGTAAGCTGAAATCTGCATACGGCAAGCCTGTGTATGGCGTGGGCGCGCTGAAATTTTGTTTGCATTTGAGATTAGCTCTATGGTCCTATAGTTGCTGCAGTCTTTTTTGTCTCCTTGTTTGTGGGTGGAGATGTATATTGATAATTTCCAATCTGTTGGCCATCGTTTTGTTTTCCATATCTGTTGACATATATTGGTTAGCACTAGAGTCACTTCTGTCAGTGTGGACTGAAGCAGTTCCATTGGGATATCATCTGTTCCACGTGATTTGTTTTTCCTCATTGCTCTTACTGCACTTCCACTTTGCTTTTTAGAATGTGAGGTTCATCTTCATATGGCTCTTCATTCCATGTCATCTCTGTGTGACTTCCTCTAGGTTACCCAGGGTTTCCCTGGCCAATTGGGGAATCGAATCCTGATCTCCAGAGCTCAAACAATTATACCACAATGACTCTCACATGCAATATGTACCATCTCTCTCTCTCTCTGTATGTGCATGTGTGGATAGATAGATAGATACACAGTGGATCTACACCAGCTGAGATTAACAGGTGCGCTAAAGCTATACATCAACTTTTAAAAGAGGAAGAAAAACAACAACACTGCATTAAAAGGCCAGGAGTGATGTGGAGATTCATTAGGGCCTTATTCTCAATGCTGGGCAAGTGGGTGGTGCAATTGCATTTTAGGTGGCACAAAATCAGTACAAAATTAAGGCCTGTTACAGACTGCCAAAATAAAGCTGCTTCGGGTCTCTTTGGAGGTATGCTATTTAAATGATGCATGGGTCCTAAGAGTCCGGAGGCCGCGCCAAAGCCACACTCCATTTCTAAGCATCGAAGTGCAGCTTTTGGATTCTTAGGATGCATGCATCATTTAAATAGCATACCTCTAAAGAGACCCGAAGCAGCTTTATTTTGGCAGTCTGTAACAGGTCTAAGACTAGAAAAAAGATGGGAAGATAATACCAAGGCTTCTGGAATCCAGCAGTTTGACAGTGATGTCGTTTTGATTCCTAGGGAATCTATATAATTCAGTAAGTAGGAATTTACACAGAAGTAACCAACTTTTTTGCCATACATTAAGATGCCTAATGATTACTGGCGGATGACATGAGATAACAAAGCAGGGGGAAAGGGCTCTTCCCGAGGAGTTTACAGTCTACAGTGAATGTGATAGAGACAGCATCAGGCAGACAGAACTGGCAGCAAACTGAAAAAAGCAGAGGAATAAGAAAAGCAAGAATAAGGCAGCAGTTCTGCGCAGCATTTGGGAGCTTATGGCTGAGTGACTCATATATAAACATGTGACGTGCAAGGAATAAATCTGAGCATTTACTTAGTTCCCACAAACTGCCTCTGCTTTAAAAAGGATATCTAAGAATCTATTTGTTTTGGTTAGTTATTATTTTTAGAAGCAAGTCAGTGCTCCTGGGAACCTCTCTGCTTATTTTTCTTTTTGATTTCTTCCTCCTTGGGGGGCCACATTCAGAGCTTGTTTGTTAATGGTGGCCAAATGTTCTGAATACAATCTGACTGGAGTCTGGTAGACTCCAGAGGGAGCTTCTCATAGGGCAAGGTTTCTAGACCTTTCACCATTTTAGTCGCCCTTCTTTGGATACACTCCAGTTCCTCAATGTCCTTTTTAAATTGTGGTGCCCAGAACTGGACACAATATTCCAGGTGGGGCCTGACCAGAGCAGAATAGAGTGGCACTTTGACTTCCCTTGATCTAGACACTATACTTCTATTGATGCAGCCTAAAATAGCATTGGCCTTTTTAGCTGCCGCATCACACTGTTCACTCATGTTGAATTTGCACTCTTCCTAATTTGGTGTCATCGGCAAATTTGATGAGTATGCCCCCAATTCTGTCCTCCAAATCTGCCTCCTGTTGCATTCTGGGGCTTGTAGTCCAGTGAGGCCTAACAGCTCTCTCTCCGCCCCTCATTAAACTATATGTCCCAGAATGCAACAGGCGGAGGCAGGCAGTGCAGTCAAAGTGGAATCGGCGACGTTTCAAGAGTGTAGTAGTGCGGCAATCTCAGAGCCTGAAGCCCAGCAACGGGGGTGCTGCCCCGCGCATCCCCATCCGGGTCCCCACAGCAGCCAGCCTGGAGGGCGCCATTTTCTCTCTTTTCCCTCAAGATCTTCAGGAAGGGAGGGGGGAAACAAATGATGGCGGCGGCGGCTCCCTTGCAACAACCGCTCTGACGTCAGCGGACGTCTTAAAGGGAAAGGCTGCGCCGGCATGCGGCGGCAATAATTCTTTTAGCTAGAGAGGGAGGGAGGGAGAAGGAGGTGGAGCTGCCGCCCTGACGTCCCCTTTAAGGTTTCCACAGCGTCGGCTGAACGAGTGAGAGCGGGGCCCATTGACGTCTGGCCGCGCGACGATTGGCAGAGACAGAGAGAGAGAGGGAGGGAGAGAAGGAGAGAGAGGGAGGAGTTGTTGCTGCAGCCGCCGCCGTGACGTCACTGAACGCGTCCCCTTTAAGGTTTCCGTGGCGACGGCCGTCCGAGTGAGAGCGAGGCCCATTGACGTCAGGGTGCGCGGCGATTGGCGGAGGGAGCGGCGTTTCCGGTGGGAGCGATTGCTGAGGCAGAGAGGGCCGAGGCCGCGAGCGGGAGAGGAGGCCCAGGCAGCGGTGAGCCCCGCCGAGGAGAGGGCCTTGAGGGAGGCCGAGGGGCGGTTCCTGGAGCGGAGGCGGTTGGGAGGCCGCGGAGAAACGGGCCTCGGGCGCCGTTTGGGAGCAGAGGGCGGATTTAGCGAGCGACCCAGGAGGGTGACCACCGGGGAAGGCTTTAGGAATCCTCCGGGACAGAAGGTGGGGAGACGGAGGAGGAGGAGGAGGAGGCCTTGGGCTTCCTGTCTGGCGCCTGGCGGGCGGTTGTACGGAGAAGCGGGGCTTCTGGTCTTTCTCTCTTGTGCCTGTTTTCATGCTGCTTTACATTGGACGCAGGCCTTTCCGTTGTTTTGGGTTTTAGTGCGGCTTTAAAGGTTTTATCTCTTGCCAGCCGCCTGGGTCCCTCCGGGCAGAAAGGCGGCGGATAGAATAAGATCAATACAACAAAAGAGAAGGCCTTGGGGAGCCTTGGGGAGGAAGGCGTCCGGGAGGAGGGAGGGTTTGGGAGCTTGCAGAGCTGTACAAACTCTTCAGGGCTCCGTCCCGCAGAGCCCTGGGTTTAGAGTCTGGCGACCCAGGCCAGAGAAGGCCAGGAATGTGGGTTAGAAAACGGACCCAAAGACCCCGAGTGGCTTCTCCCGTCCCAGGGCAGTGCCAGTGCTGCGCTTGAACTCACCATCCATCCCCGGCTGGCGAAAGCCCTGGAAGGACTGGCCCCTGCTCCTCCCTCCCCCCTCCAGCCTTTAGCATGAGCACTAGTCATCATCATCATCATCATCATCATCATCACAATAATTACAAAATAACTTGTAAGTTCCTTGGCATTCCCCCTTTGCTTCAGCCTTTACATCCTTCATCACATGCCCCTACAGTTTACCCTCAACTTACCCATGGGTTGTATCAATATCCATAATGTTGGCCTCAAAACCAGCCCTCAACTTATACATGAGATTGATTTACGGTTGAGTGTACATGGCCCTTGATGCTTCATACTGCAAGGAGCCAGTAGTTTGAGCGTTGGGCTATGCCTCCAGGAGACCGGGTCCCCTCTCAGCCTTTGGGTGGCCTTGGGCAAGTCACACTCTCTCAGCCTCAGAGGAAGGCAATGGCAACCCCCCCTCCCCCCAGAAGAAACTAGCCAAGAAAACCCCAGGATAGGTTCACCTTAACAGTCGCCATAAGTCAGAGAGCAAACACACACAACAGAAGAGGCACCAAGGCTAATGACTTGGTGGAACTACAAATCCCAGGGTTCCATAGGATGGACCTACAGCTCTTAGAAGTGGTGTCAAGGCGTATTATTTCCACAGTGTAAACACATCCAGACTGGAGGTGTTGGGGTTGGGTGAGGATGGCACCCTCCAGGCCGAGGGAGGGAGGGAGAGAGAAGAGTTTGGATGGGAGATGCCCCTGGCTTTAAGAAGCTGGGAAGCTCTCCTTGTCTTTTCTGAGGCTTTCCTGCTTTCTAAGCAAGAGGAGGCCTTGATGTCGGTGAGAGCAGAGTAGAGTTGGGAGTGAGTAGATCTGGTTGTAAGAGGCGGGAGGGAGACCTTGAAGAGAAAGAGATGTCACATTGGAAGTGTAGTTGAGGCTCTTCAAGAGCGCCTCCATAAAACCAGGCCTGCCCCTTCTCTTTGTTTAAAAAGAAATTGTGTGGGAGTCTAATGATGTGTTTAAACTTCTGTGGGAATGAAACATGGCAGCAGACCCGCCTCAGTCTCTTATCTACAGACAGACTTTGACGCTTCCCTCGAAATAGGGCAGAAATAATCCAGTTTCACACCGCTTTAACTGGCCTGGCTCAATGCTGTGGAGTTCTGGGGATTGTAGTTTGTGGCAGCCCCAAAGCTGAGCCCCACTCTGAGGCCACCACAAACTGCAATTCCCAGAATTCATAGCATCAGATCAGGCTAGTTGAAATGGTGTCAGGCTGGGCTATTTCTGCTTTGTGGATGCAGCCTGGGCTGTAAGTGCTGAATTTTTGAACTTTCCTATCCTGGGAATTGAGCTGCAAATGAACTCTGTTACTTTCTAATCCAAAATAAGCTTTGTAGGGGTTCTCTGTTAATTGTTGTTGTTGTTGTTGTTGACATTATAGGAACATAAACTGGAGAAAGTTTACAACAAATGAGTCAGAGCCGTTGTAGCTTTCAGGTGTCTTGTTCTGATAAGGTTTTCTTTACTAATGCCACAATAAGTTAAACTTGGCCTTTCAGTAAAATGTTATGACCCCATTACGAAATCGCTTATAATGTTTCCATATTGCATTCACATTCTCCCTGTTCACTGCTTAAATGTTGATTATAAATTACTGTTTGAGGAATTCTTAGTATCTTAGTTTTCTCTGTCAAAAAGGCAATTCAAGATCATACAATGATCCCGAAAACTGCAAGCATGGTCCAAAACACATTGCAGAAATAATCCAGTTTGAGACCTCTTCAACTGCCCTGACTCAGTGCTAGGGAATCCTGGGAATTGTTTATTGTGGCACCAGAGCTCTCTGACAGAGAAGGCTAAATGTCTCACAAAACTACAGTTCCCAGAATTCCCTAGCATTGAGCCAGGGCAGTTAAAGCGGTCTTGAACTGGACTATTTCTGCAGTGTGTTTTGTACCTATGTTGGCCTAAATCTATTTGCTTGTTTCTGCTAGAGAAGAGAGACCCATTTAATAAGTTGCTTGAATGGACAACAAGCACCTGTGTTTGGCTCATTGAGGAATTAATTTAGCCTTGAGAACCTGCTTGGAGACACTCTTCACATTGGGAATACTCTTAGAAACCTACAGTTCTTAGTCCTATGGCAGTTCCCAGTTGCTGAGGGCATCTAGCTCTAAAATATTTCACCCTTTTTGTTAAAACGAATACTCTGGAACTGGGTGGTGAAGATCTTTATTTTACTGAATAGGATGCTTTACAGAGCTGAGAATATTTGAGAGAGGAGCTTCTCGACAGTGCTTTTAAAGCTGTGTTTGCACACTAGTGTCTGATGCTGTCTGTCAGCAGTGTGAGTGCTTTTTTTCCACAAACTAATTGGCAGGTTCTCATGGAGCTGTGGAATTACTCTTGGGCCGTTAATTAGAGCATTTATTACTGACCTTCGTTATGCAAGTTGTCAAAACAAAGGGTAACTGTCCAGCTTCAAGGCAGTGTGATGTAAATGCCACATGTGTGTTGTGTGCAGTTTGAATAGAAACAGGTGTACTATAACCTTTAGACTCTTTGTAAGTATTACAGATGAAGAGAATGCAGTAGTATGTTTGGGGTGTAATAGGCAAGTCAGGTGTACTGTAACCTTTAGACTTTTTGCAAGCGTTACAGAAATCCTGAGTGCAATTTATTTGTAGTGTACAAAATCATTCACCATTGACTTCAGTTCTCCTATAAACCTCAGCAACAGAAATTAGAGACGTATGTTTGTTATCACAAGTATATTGCCACATGTGCAGTGTATCTAAATATGTCGCCCAAGAAAGTATGTATTAATAGGACAGTAACACTTGGGAGACTCAGTTATTCACTTTCTTACTTCCTTCTTGAAAGGTGATACTGGGATCAACACCTTCTCCTGTAAATTCTGTGCATACCTGTAATTGTTGCTGTTAGCTGGATCTCACGTAAGTGCTGAGCAATTGGAAAGTACACTCGTATGTCCATAAAACCTTATTTTTACAGATGGTTTGTGAAACCAGTTACTGAATATGTTTATTTGCTAATTGTAGCAGCTTTCTTTCAGAGAAAATTCTGTTTGGAACTTGACATTAGTTGTGTTTTAGAAAAGCCTTTAGCAGATGTCATTTGATACATATTGCTAGGAAACATTTAGTTTGTGCTGCTCTGAAGGCAACCTTTATTTATTTCTGCCGTTACAGTTTTCTCAAGTACTGTTGGCCCACAGCACAGAGAGAACAAGTGAATACCAGGTTAGTTTGGAAGCACATAATGTTTCCATTGCTACTAATTAGCTACAAATAAGTTAGTCTCTGGTTGCTGAAAAATTTAATATAACAGTTTTAACAAATCAGCGGAGCATCTTTCTTGAGGTGTTTCAAACTTGTTTTTCTTTCAGAAAACCAACAATGGCAGCTTCTATGGGTACCAACAGTGAGGAGGAGCGTAGCCTCCGTGAATGTGAACAGTATGTCCAAAAACACAATATCCAGCAGCTCCTGAAGGATTGCATCGTTCAGCTATGTACAGTGCGACCCGAGAGACCCATGTCATTCCTCCGGGAATACTTTGAAAGACTGGAGAAGGTAAAAATAAGCTTGAAAAACGATGGAGTGTAGCACAACCGTTTGCTGAGTAAATTAAAATGAATATTGTTTTTGGCCTGAAGAATATAAACATTTTTTGAGCTTTTTGAAAAGAAAAGTACAAAGTCGCTGCTAAGGCATTATGAGAAATGGTAGTCCAAAATACTTGGCAGGCCAAAGGTTCCCTATTCCTGTTACATTTTTAAATGAAAGCTAATAATACATTAAAAATGGTGTTGCACCAACAGGGTAAATTGTAAAGTTGAACTATTTGGTAAAAGTTGAATTGATTTAGTAAAAGTAGTTGAATAGGATATGTTACCATAATTATCCTTGAATATTTGTTTTATAACCTTAGAATTATCTCTCTTTAGAATTCATATTTTACAAGAAGAAAGCTTGTTTTAAACTACATTGTATACAACTTATATAGAAAAGGACACAATCCTACTTCCTATGTCTTTACGGCAGCCCTCCAGACATTACTATACTACAACTCCTTTGGCCATGCTTTCTTGAGTAGATGGGGGTTGAGATGCATGGATATAGGGTGCCTATGACTTTTGAGGTAAATACATTTTTAAGTGCATGAACCAAGCCTTTCTTTTGTAGCATCATATGTTGTCATGAAAGGGCAAAATGTTTGGGATATAGTCAGCCTTGGCGTGAGGAGACTGGGTTAGGAAGATATCTAGCATATCTGCCCCCAACTATCTGTTTGAGGAATATGTTAAAAACTTATTTAGTATCTTACACAGAGGACTCTCATTGGCATAATATCAGAAACAGTCATAACAGAAGTTTCAAGGAATAAAAGGGCAGTAAGTCAAGGAAAATCTGTCCACACAGTTTATGACATGCTGCAACCAAAATTATCTTAATTACCAAATAAGTAGACATTTTAAAATTAAATCTTGCTATTGAAATATGGTGGTTTTGTTTTTATGGAGTATAGCACTCCATAAAAACAAAACCACCACATGTGTAATCTGTAGGTATGATCTATGCTCTTTTAAAAAGGTTCATATTGTAAATGTCTAGGATATGTTGTGGCTGTGCAGGACCACCAAAAATATTTTTTCCCTCTTGTTCTTTGCTGTGTCACTAACAGCTTCTCCCATCACTGTGTCAACATTCTGTGGAAGGAGAGAAGGTCAGCAGTATTCATACCATGGCAGCTGATGACTTAAGGGAAAATCATAAGACCAGTATTTAATTATTACTGCATTAACTGCTAATTCTTACATTAAAACATGTATTTTCCCATGCTGGAAAAATGTGTAAATCGTTTTGGGTAGGAGGCAAATATCATTTGGGTGTTTGTACTTTTGGTTCAGCCATAAGGAAGGATGTATGAATACACAGGAAACTTGTGAAGTGTCCAGCTTTGGATTTTGGCTTGGTTAAAAAGTTGAACTATATAATTTTTCTAACGGCATTCAAATGAACATGTGAACTTTAGCTTTCTGGCTTGAACCAAGAGGTGTCTTGTGCCAGTGGAAGGGACTTTTGCACTATCTCAACACCATTCCAGAGCATCTCTCAACTCTCAGAGGACTGGAGGCACAGAGGCCTGCAGTGGGAAGGAGGAACAAAGAGCCACTGATAGGGATAAACATTTTAATCTAGAGTTGCAAGAGTAATCAGTTGAATTGACCAATGCAAGCGTTAATTGACCAACTATGCCGAAACAATTAAGGGCTTGCTAGTTTATTTTTTAGAGTTGTATTCAGTGGAAATAATAGTTACCCAGAATAATGGGGAGTACTTTTGCTTTAATTGAAATCTAGTTCATAGTTTTTGTTATCTATCTGAAAGACCATATCCCACATAAAAACAATGCTCAGTGTAACTCTCAACAGCTTGAAAGTGCAAGAAAAATCATGTGATGTAAACTTAACTGATTAATCTTCTAATCATTTGAATTACAGTTTTTAAACTGTGGGATAATGATTGTAAATGTCAAGTGAACAACTATTAATATTCAGATGCAGCAGTAGTAAAATAGCAAAAAGATGCCTTGATCTCACATTTCCTATTAATATGAGAAGATATGCTCTGGATTGCTATACAGTCATATTTATATGCAGGAATAAAAAAGGGGACAAAAGATTGATTTGTCTCATTAGTCTGGTGAATGGATATCTCAACAGTGCCTTTTAACTACTGTATTAGGTCATCCTCATAATGTAAGATGAAGAATTTGTATCCAACATCTGCTCCTTCATGATCCATCGTGGTAGCTTCAGCTTTTAGACACACACACACACCCAAACCCTCTACTGTTTACAAATAACACTTCATATTTTTGGCTAAATGCAAATTGTTTTTTTCTCACTATTACACTTAAGCTAGAAATTGTGGACGTCTGAACAAAATGTAAAAAGTGACTCTTAACCTGCCTATCCCTTTAGTAGTGAATGAAATAAAGGTGTATGAATAAAGGGGTTACCTATAAGAGAACCTGGGAGGGAAGAGGGAGTTTTTACATATTGTGCTATGCTTTGGAACAGGGACAAATCAAAAGAAAAACCACTGTAACCCCTGATAGTTTAGTAGTTGGAACAGGGACAACCAGACAACGCACCACATTGCCTGTTCCACACATTTCGCAGAACATGAGAAACCTCTTTCCAAGCAAAAAGGTTTGTATGGTAGCCCTTCTAGAAGAGTGGGTTCATAGATATATATATCTGTAGATAAATTAAAATACAGGTTAAAACCAGATATAGGGATTAAAAAGTAGTAAATTAACTAAAGTTTAAATATCAGATGAAGTATATTGATGAGTAAGCTTTGCAGCAATTACCTACTTGTATTAAATTCAGCCCCCCCCCTTGCTAACTTGTAAATATATTAGTGTATAGGAAATGCTTACTTGAAATGAGATGGAAACATATTAAAGATTACATATAATTATCAGCAATTATACCTAGTTTTACACAAAAGCAGGTGCAATTTTAATAACAACTAATGAGAATAATTTCCTTTCTTCCCATCACTGTAATTTATTTGAAATTGAAACTTGGTGTATGCATGCTCATAGTTGCAAGCTTCTTCCCTGAGAACCTTCCTGACCTTCATTTAACTTGTTAGAATTGTTTAAAGCAGAAACAGATTAACTATGCTATAGAATCATCTTTTGGTTATAGCTTAACTCAGTAATAGAATTAATTAGTGTTTGCTTTATACCATTTCAGAAGTTCTTTGTTAGGGATGGAAAATTGTGTGGTCCTCCAGGTATTATTCGACTGCAAGCCTCATCAGCTATGATGTGGTGAGGGATGCTGTGAGTTGTTAATGACATCTAGAGGACCACATCTACCTGGCAAGAAATACTTGACTATAAGTCAGCCTCATGAATAGGTCAAGGCCAAGTTTTGGGACCACATTTATGGATTTTGACATGACCCGTGGATATGTCGAGGGTAAAACTTGGAGGCTCTTTCAGTGTGTGTATGCAAGAGGGAAGCAGCAGTCAGTACCAGGCTTAAGTGTTCATCAGTCTTCACTCCTGAGACAGTAAAGCCCGCAGGTGGGAGAGGGACTGTTAAACAATTAATCACTGAGGACTCTTATCTGCTTGGCTCAGGACAGAAAGAAACTGCATGGGGAAATCTGAAAAAGAAAGGGATTTTGGGGTCAATTTTTGGGCATAAATTTTTAGACTTATAGACAAGTATTCTTTATAACATTCTTTATGTTGACATTGCTGGATAGTGCTTTTGAAATTTGTAGTCTAACAGCACCTGGAGTTCTCTTGATTTTCAACCTTGCTTTAGAATTACCTTTCAGCTAATTATTCATTCTGAATTGTACAAGTGTAGGTAAAGTAACTTCTGTGGCCCAAACTTTGTTGTAATGTCATCATTTTTTTATTTCAAAATTAATCCATTGAAATTGAATATTTCTTTATTTTGCCACCTCTTTTAAGGCTGATTCTAGTGCCATCACACACAAGGATGTTGAAAGGATGCAGAGGTGACATGATGCAAGGTGTAATGGTTTTGAATTTTACTCTTAGGCCACATTACCGTTTTACAATATGATGTTACTGCAGCCTGATTGTCATTATAATGTGTCTTTTGATGAATCAATATCTTCAGTTATAATATAATATAGGCGGGTTACAAACCGCCATAAAGTATGCGCTCCGCGCGTACTAGGGTTAGGAAGGGCCGTATTAGGAAGGTTCTTACCTTCCTGACAGCCCTTCCTCCCAGTACGCGCGGAGCGGGTACTTTTTTGCGGTGCCCATCCACATGGGCGCCGCCATGTTGACGTATTGGACGCTGTGCGTCCAGACGTGTCGCGGCGGAAGTGACGTCGCGAGGACGCACTCCACCCCTCGCGGCGCCACTTCCACGTTCCAAAAAGGAGCGGCATTTCGCCGCTCCTTTTTTGCTGCGCGGGGAAGCCTCGCGGTCTGGCAGCTGGGGCTTCCCTACGCAGCGAATGGCGGCGGCGGGAAAACGGCCCCTTGAGGGCCGTTTGTAACCCGCCATAGAATATGATAAAAATGATGATGTGTAATATATTCAAAAAACTCATGCCCTGTCAGAGAGCCTATCAAGGCATATATTATATTCCCATATAATTGTTTGTGGTTTTAATTAAACTTTGAATGTAGTTATACTTATTTAAATGACTTAACCCAAGAGTCCAAGAAGAAAAATTAAACATCTGATTTAAAATCCCTCAGATTATATCTTAATGAATTCATTGTTCCAAATCTGATAAACAGATAAAATGTCACACCTTAAGTCAGATCACTGGTACATTTAATCCCGACCTGCACACCTTGGCAGTAGGAAGAGGCCAGAATAAAAATAGGTTAACTTTTTTGGGCCGCAGATAGATTAATTAATTAAATCCTCACCTGACATAAAAACAGTTATTATAGAGTTTCTTTCTAAATATCAACATGTGAAGAAGGGGGGAGAGAAGACTGGTATTTTTGTTTGCCTAACTGAAACTTGTACCAGGCCTCATAGAATTTAGGTGGTCTTAGGCTCCATACACTCTGCCAAAACAAAGCTGCTTCGGGTCACATTGGATGTATGCTATTTAACTGATGCAAGAGTCCTAGGAGTCTGGAAGCTGCTCCAAAGCTGTGCTCCAGTCCTTAGGACTGGATCATGGCTTTGGCACGGCTTCTGGACTCTTCGGAGGCATGCATCATTTAAACAGCATACCTCCAAATTGACCCGAAGCAGCATTATTTTGGCCTGTCTGTATGGTGCCTTAGTTAGCTGTTGTAGCTCTTACTTTTACAGCAATTTCTCCATCAATATAATGTTTCAGATCCTGTCTAACCACTGAGAAAGTGAAAGGGCATTTAAGCGTTTCCAGTTATGTGCAATCTCTAGATGTGATGCGAAACATAAATGCACAATCAGTTTTTTTATGAGAAAGAGATTCATTTGCATTACAGAAAAAGGTAGTACTATAGACCCAACTCCAATGATAAAGATTTTTTTTTGTGTTGTAGTTTTTATTTCAGGAAAGAGTTGAGTTTTTATTAATCCAGATCTTTTACTTAATACCAACAGTTCCTTTATTCACTCACCCCCTCATCACAACCTTTAATGTATCTTCTACTGTATTAAGACCAATGTCAGGAATCAGATTTGTACTTTAAAATGCTGAGTTTACTGAACAGATATTGTGTATAAAAAGCATGCTTTGTAAAAGCAAATTGGGTGAAGACCATGAAAATGATTTTGGATAGTTATTATCTAGTTACAAATGCAGTTCAGTTGGTGGATGATTGGAAACTGTGATTGATCCTATATGAACATCTAGGACTGTTATTGAGTGTCTTCAAGTCGTTTGTGACTTAAGGTGACTCTATTATGAGGCTGAGAGCGTGTGACTTGCCCAAGGTCTATTTGGGTTTTATGGCCAAAGTGGGATTTGAACCCTGGTCTCTAGTATTGTAATCCAGCACTCAAAGCACTGCACCATGCTATTAAAAATTATTTGAAGGTCACCAAATTATTTGAATGGAATATATCTTATATCTGTGAGAGAAGCAGGAATAGTCCCATTCAACATTGGCCACCCAATGCTATGAATCAGATCAAATTCTGTGTATTCTGATTGTAAATTTCTCAAATTAATGAAGTGCCACTATGATGTATAGGCTCTTCTATGTCATTTAGGTTACTTCCAAGGTTTAAGCCCTTCCTGGAAGTCTGTTAGTAACTGAATAATAATCCAAAGGTAGGTATCAGGTGCCATGTTAGGACAATATATTGAGACAATTGTACCACCTTCTCTTTGATTCTTAATAAAAATATAATCACCATTTTGATTCCACCCAAGTGCCACTAAGTCTGCATCCGCCCTGCAGAAATAATCCAGGTCCACACCACTTGAATTGCCATGGCTCAGTGTTATGGAATTCTGGGAACTGCAGTTTGTTGTGGCATCAGAGTTCTCTAACAGGAGAGGCTAAATGTCTCACAAAACTACAGTTCCTGGAATCCCACAGCATTGAGTCATGGGAGTTATGCCTACCTGGACTGCTTCTGCAGTGTGGATACAGTATAGGATGAAATTAATTTTTTTCTGACACACCTATAAGCACCCACCCACCCCGCTTCTTAGAACCTTGTGCTGCCTCGATTGTCCAAACTGTAGACTATGCAGCAGTCTCTTGAAGAATAAGTATATGTTGGGCCTCACCCATTGTGATTTTCTGAATCCTGCTCCTTTGAATGGATTGCCTAGCCCATTAACATTAAGCAAGGTGATTTTCAGACCAGGCTTTAATTGCTGGTGTAAGAACAAGTAAATGATCTGCAGTGCATCTAAATGTTCAAATAATTAAAACATCAAGAAAAGTTTAAAAAAAAAAAGCAACTTGGAAAAACTTGAGGCCAATGGGCTGGAATAGATGGGTGGGAAAGAGTGGCTTGAGTCCACTCTGGCCACAAGTGGATCAGAATTGCGCCTTTTCTTGGATACATTAATACATACTCGCAAATGTCCCCCTCTTCACAGCATTGAGATTTATGGAAAGATGTTTTGTATAATGTTTAGCTATCATAGTTAATGGTAAGATGTGTTGTAAACTGTTTTAATTTATGTACTGATAATTTGTTAATAGTTAAGTGACCTCCCCCTATTGTTAATAACTTTTTAAAAGAAACACACACACACACACACACACACACACACACACACACACTGGACAGTACAAAAAACAAGTCCCCATTCTAATGCTGGAGAATAAATCATAGCAAGAACCAAGCAGTTACCTGAAACGGGAAGGGCTGCTTTGAGGCAAGCCACAGGGGGTTAATGTGAGGCTAAATGAAGACAAACCTTGACCGGCAGGCACTTCATTGTCCCTGTCTCTAAATACTAGAATAGTAAAGGTGCTGGTAAAAAAGAAAAATGAGAGCCAGTGTGGAGTAGTGGTTTGAGTGTTGGACTACAACTCTGGAGGCCAGGGTTTATCCCTGCTGAACTGTGAAACCCACTGGGTAACTTTGGGCAAGTCACACCCTCTCAGTCTCAGAAGATGGCAATGAAGAAATTTGCCAAGAAAGCCCCATGGTATGTTTGCTTTAGGGTCGCCCTAAATTAGAAACTACTTGAAGGCACACAACAACAGCAACAAAAGAGAAGAAAGCTTAACTAAACATCTTGTGCAAAGAGATGATTGTATAGACTTAACAATCTAACAGCTTTAAAATAATTTCTTCTGAGATATGCTGCCATAATACCCTAAAGGCACCAGAGCTTGGTGCTTGATCTTGCTGAGAAAACCTGTGGGATTGCTTGAGTGTTGCTAGGATTGTGGGTCAAGCACAGTAAGATTCATAAGAGATCCTTCCTTTGGATTTTTAAAAAAGATTTTTTTTAAAAGAATTTTCAAACCATGGATGGTTGAATCTGTGGATATGAAGGTCTGGCTGTATTATCTTGTGGCATGTCAATTGATGAGGCAAAATGGTTGTTAAGGAGAACAGCATGGACTTCAGCAGGGTTATTTAAAGCAGTAAATTTACCTTCATACTGAACAATTAACTTTGTAGAATGTATGAGATTCCTTTTTCTCTCAGAAATGTGTGCTTTTGGAAAGTTTTACATCTTTGAAGAGTGATAGGACTAATATCCTGAAAGAAGATCATGGAGTCTCCTTAATATATTGTAGAATTTTTAATCTTCACAGCGGCCAAGATGGTATCTCACACACTTTCTTTAGTGAACACAACTGTAACATCTCTTGCTGTCCTTTGTGGCTGTCCTTTGGTCTGTCTGGAGAAGCCCTGAGAGCAGCCATTATATTTGATTTACTGAGTGGTAGTTTACCTAGCCATAAATCCAGCACTCTCTGTGTGTATACAAGTGGCCTGTACTTGCTTAGTTTTTGGTATTAAGTGCTTGGTTAGTACTTAGTATTTTAGTTGTGGTTAGTACTTAGATGGGAGACTGTCAGCCAGGTATTTGTAGGCAGTATTTCAGAGGAAGGAACTAGCAAAACCCTATGAAATCTTATGAGAGTGTGTAAGTCAACAGTTGACTTGAAGGCACACATCACATGTCTGTTTTCTGCCTCCCATAGCCTCTTTTGGGATAGTGTTTCAAAATAAGCTCCAGGGGATTTTTTTTTTACAAATAGAAGACTCACCCACACCAACTATGAGAAGAATATTTGATTATTCCACTATTTGGAGACTGGAGATTATGGAAAATTGGCCATCTCTCCAAGCATTGTCAAAGTTAATATTAACTGGTTTAAAATAATTTATATTAAGTCAGATCACTGGTACATTTAATCCAGACCTGCACACCTTGGCAGTAGGAAGAGGCCAGAATAAAAATAGGTTAACTTTTTTGGGCCGCAGATAGATTAATTAATTAATTAAAATATGAATGATTAATTAATAATGAGGAATATTATTAATATTAATTCCATCCTCATCCTCCTCTGCCTGGCCTTTTCCTCAAGAGAAAGCTGCCAAGCAGCAGAGGAGCCTTGTAGGGCAAGTGTTTGGCTGTCCTCCGCCGCCACCGCCTGCCGTCCTCCTCAGGAGAAAGCTGGATGGTGGAGGAGCCTTGCTCAGCAAGCATTTGCCCATCCTCTTCTGCTGCCTGGCCTTCTCAGGAGAAGGCTGAGCAGCAGAGGAGTCTTGAAGTCATTCCACATCCTTGCGGGCCGCCGAAATCCTTTGGTGAGGCGCGTATGGCCCCTGGGCTGTATGTTGTGCACGCCTGATCAGTGTTGTCAACTCTTGCAGCAGCTGTCCATGGCAGGATACTGTTCTAGCCATACCTGAAGATTCCTGATATCTCCTACTCATGTCCCATCCATATAATAACCAGGCAAGCCCAACTTTGCAGAGCTTCTAAAATGAGATTCAGTGTGGTACAGTGGCAAGTTAAAAGCTGAAAGTTCACCCCACGGTGCAGCTTAATTACAACTTTTGAAATGAATGTAACATTCAGGTTGCCACTAGGCAAATGCTTCGGATGGTAACACAAAACTATTTTCTTTCCTTGCAGGAAGAAACAAAACAGTATATGAGTCAGCAGAAAGCCAGTTCTCGCGCAGACTCGCGTGATGATGAGATTTCTCCACCCCCACCCATGAACCCAGTGGTGAAGGGCCGCAGAAGGCGTGGTGCCATCAGTGCAGAGGTTTACACAGAAGAGGATGCAGCCTCCTATGTTAGAAAGGTGTGGCATCCAGTTCTTAGATCGTATGTCTTATTATCCAGCATCTTTCTATATCTAGCTGAAATTGTCAAGGAGCAGTCATTTCCTTCTCTAGATGTACTAGGCTAAGGATTGCTTACTTGTATTCTCTCACATATATCTGGATTTTAAAAATATTTTGACAATGGAAAGATGGAATGAATTAATAGGTAAAAGGACCCTTGGGCTGGAGGAAATAAGACTGCTTTCTTGATTCTGTCATGTTTGCCTTATTAATTTCAACCATGACTTCTGCAGTTAGCAGAATTGGCACCCTGTCAGGAAGGATAACTGTCAAGGGATTTCTGCTTTCTGGGTTTATCTCCAGAATCCAGGCAAATGTGCGTGATCATTGGTTTTTTAAACTTTGAAGATTTCCCCCCCTCAAATTAATTATTTCATTCAAGATTGAAAATACCTGCCAGAAGTCACTTCCATGAAGAAAATATGTGAAATGTAATTGTATATCTTTTTAATATTGTAAAAGACTACAAAAGAACTTTTAAATTTTGTTCTGTAAATTACTGTAAGAGTCCTCATGTTATATAATTTTGTAAATTATTGTAAGTGTTCTTTTTATATAAAAAGAGTAAATAAAATAATTAAATTGTGGTGGGGAAGAAGTAGTAGCAGAATGTGGCTTGTTGTTGGGTTTGTTTCTGTTTCTGGGATATTTAATCGAAACTGCTTGTGTGTTTTCTGTAATACAGGTTATTCCAAAAGATTATAAAACTATGGCTGCTTTGGCAAAAGCCATAGAGAAGAATGTGCTTTTTGCTCATCTTGATGACAATGAAAGAAGGTAGGAAGTCTGTTAATTTAAATTCAAATCTTGTGATTTTGTATTTAAATGAAACTGACTAGCATGTAGTCAGGGATAACTTTCAACACAAATAGGCTATTTATGAATAATCTTGATCTGGTCAATTTAGCTGCACAGAGAAGATCTTTGGTCCCCGTTTTATAGCAATAGCAAGTATATTTCTATACTGCTCATCCATGAACTAGCGGTTTACAGTGTGTAAGCCAATTGCCCCCAACAAGCTGGGTACTCATTTTACCAACCTACGAAAGGATGGAAGACTGAGTGGACCTTGTAGAGTCTAGGAGTTGAAAAATAATGCACGATGGCTTTATGGACATAAATATATTTGTATTGCCCCTACAATAGTGGTGGAGACTAGACCACAAGGGTCTAAATGGCTTGTATTGACATCAACATTTTCAATCCATGTGAAAATAAGAAGTGAGAAACCAACATAACTTAAACCAAATCATTGTGCACTTTATCTTGTCTTCATTCTAGAATATACAATATTGTGTAGTTCTAGTTTAGCCTTCTTTGCAATCCATCCTCCTGATATTATGTACAGTGGTACCTCGGGATACGAATTACCCAGCTTACGAATTTTTCGGGATACGAAAAAATCCCATAGGGATTTATTGTTTCGGCTTACGAAGGTTTTTTCGGGTTACGAAAAAACCCCGGCGCTGTTTTAAATGGAGCCGCGGCAGAGCCGCGGCTTTTTTTCCATTAGCGCCTATGGCAATTCGGGTTACGAAGGTTTTTCGGGTTACGAAATTAGCCGCGGAACGAATTAATTTCGTAACCCGAGGGAGCACTGTACTAAGCTCTTAATATACGTACAGGAGCAGCACATCTGGTCTAATGCTGAGTAATTCTGAAATCTTTTTTTTTTTCTCCAGTGATATTTTTGATGCCATGTTCCCAGTCACCTATATTGCTGGTGAGACTGTTATACAGCAAGGCAAGTGATACTTGTTTGTAAACTTTTTGTTTGTTAGCAAAGTACTTAGCCCTTGAAGCATTCAGTGTGTGATTTCTTTAGTATTTATGTCATCCACAAAGTTGGCTGTGAAGGCAGTGGGCAAAATTTCAGTTTATTCAGGAAGGTAGTATTGCTTACATGTAGTTGCTGCAGTCCATGACAGTCTTTGCGACCATATGAAATTTTTTCATCAGCAGCGTCTTTGCAGCAGAAGATTATGATTCTGTCAGAGATATACCATCCATCCTTCTAATATTGTTTCAGAATCATGTAGAAATTCTAATTTGTATCTATCTGTGAGTTTAAAACTGAAGGAAAACCTGAATGCTCTGAGTTAGTGCAGAACACAAGAAGTTGTGTCAGAGTGGAAGTAGTGTCTATGGTGCCAGATCTAATGTATTGCATAATCCCACTTCTCTAACGCTTACTTATGTTTGTAGACCAGAGGTGGGTGACTTTATTCCAAGTGTTTATAACCTGCAACCTTTATCTGCCTTATGCAGGGTTGCTAATAATAGGGGTATCACTGTGAGACTCACCCACCAAACTACAGTATCTTTCTCAGTGGATGGCATTCAAGATGGACATGATGTATAAATAATTTAGTAGTTACACGATTTAACAGTTTCTTTTGCTTATCTTTGTAATTGTTTCTTTACAGCCTTATAAATGTTCCTTTACGATCTAAATTCTCACAGAACCTTTATTTGTATTTTGTATCTTAAATCCTTCTGATTATCTGTGACTCCACTGGTCACCAAGCACTATATCTCCCACAGGATACCACCACAAGAATTCAATTAAGACCTTTCCTCATTCCTATCACATACCTAAAAACCCTTTCTAACTGCCCCTCACAGCAGCCTATCCAACCTCAGTGGCTCTTAACCCCTCAGGATACAATAAACACCTCTCCCTATCTTGGGTACATATACCCTCTTCCAACTGCACATCATAGCAGTCGTCCTCAGCCTCCTCGACTATTAAACCACTCAGAGTAAAATAAAACTCTTAACCATTTCCAAACACTGCTCTGTCCTTCTATTTATAACTCATTTCTGGGGGCAGTCTCCACCTTTTCTAGCTTAACTCTCATTGGTTGTTCCCAACGTTCTAATCTGTCTCTTTCTCTCCACAGGAGGATTGTGGGATTTGTAGTCCAAGATATAGAGGACTAAGGTTGTCCACCACTGTAATAGATTTCTCAGTCTGTCTTTTTACATTTTTCTCTAGGTGATGAAGGAGATAACTTCTATGTTGTTGATCAAGGAGAAATGGATGTAAGTTTTTCTAACATTAAATTCCCTGCTCATTCTCCTACATTTAAGAAAAGAGAAAAAATAGTGGCTTGAATCCTGCCCTCCTCTTGAATATAGTTGCTCTTTTTCTGGCCTTGGTTTATGTGTTAATCTTAAAATATGTGGTTGACATGCCACCAAGTGGTCATTAGGCTAACAGGAAACATTGAATATAAGTTGTTGTACTGCTTAATCTGAAAAGATACCTTTCAAAATTGTTTTCCTATGTAGTAGAACACTGTAGCACACATTTCTACTGCAAAGTTGTACAGAAGCAGTAAAGTAGTAATGTTATAATCCAGCCTCCTCCTAATTTAATGCCATCTAGATGTGACAGTACATTGGCCACAGCTAAAAGACAAATGGTGAATAGAAGTGTGAAGGTCTGGAAGAAAACTAGAACAACTTCGGAAGAAAAGTATTTTTCCTCATTTTCCTTCAAAGCCTTTTTAATGGAAAAACTGAACAAAAGGAGAATGGACCATGAAAGCAAACATGTAACAAATTATGCATTTAATAAATTAAAATGTTTTTAATGGGAACATAGGCTAAAATTAGGACTAAAGAATATGGAAAGTTAAGACTAACATGGCAAAATACATACAATATTCTCTACTTACAAACTTTTATAACTGCATTATAAAAACATAACATTTATCATATATTGTTGTTATATTACACATTTTTATGCAAAAATAAGAGGTGGCACATTTCTTTCAACTCACCCCAAAACTACTGCTGACTCTGACTGCACTGCCCTGTACAATACCAATAGGGTGTAAAGCATTATTAGGAAGACCATTAAGATATTATCCAAATAGGCATATTGAACAGTTATTCTACCCTGTATTTTCTAAAATGAGAATGAATTTATCAGGAGTATTAAACTATATTTTCTGAAAAAATTGACCTTCAGTTGCATGTGTTGCTTCCTAAGGTATATGTAAACAATGAATGGGCCACCAGTGTTGGTGAAGGTGGCAGCTTTGGAGAGCTTGCACTGATCTACGGAACGCCTCGAGCGGCAACTGTCAAAGCAAAAACTAATGTGAAGCTGTGGGGCATTGATAGAGACAGCTATAGAAGAATCCTTATGGTAAGCATTTGTAATGTTTTAAAAGGAAACAATTGTAAGGGCTTTTGTGTTTTGTCTTTAAATTACATCCTTGTAATGTGTTGATTCGTATGAATGATACAGTAACTCACCTTAAGGGTTCAAGAAAGGTGTAAGATAAAAGATGGGTATAATATGGGTATGACACATGGGCCCATACAGACAGGCCAAAATAAAGCTGCTTCGGGTCACTTTGGAGGTATGCTGTTTAAATGACGCCTGCATCTTAAGAGGCCAGAAGCCGCGCCAAAGCTGCGCTTCAGTCCTTATGACTGGAGCACGGCTTTGGCACAGCTTCTGGCTTCTTAAGTTGCAGGTGTCATTTTTAGCATACCTCCAAAGTGACCTGCAGCAGCTTTATTTTGGCCTGTCTGTACGGGCTCACCTATAACTTAAACATTTAACTCCCACTAGTTTCAACAACAGAAACATTGGTTTAAGTGTTTAGATTTGGCTGGTTTGTATCCTGAGTAAATAAAATTTACTACTGGTTGTTTTTTATGTGTAGTAAAAAAAAATCAGAAAAGATGTCAAGGTGTTTTAAAATAGAACAGTGATATTCAAATGTGTTTGCTTTCTTTCTAGGGTAGTACATTGAGGAAGAGAAAGATGTATGAAGAATTTCTCAGCAAAGTGTCAATATTGGGTGAGTGAAGAACTTGCAGTTATCAGCATTAGATACCTGAATCTTGACCATCTTGAACTACAAAGTACAGCGCGCCCGCTCCATATGCGGGCATGCCATACGCGGCTTCCACTTTATGTGGAAGCCACACTGCAATACAGGGAATGGCATGCGTATGGCTGGTACATGTGTGCCGTGCCGCCACATACACGAACCCCATTCAATCGAATGTATGCGATATTTGTCTTACGCAGAGTCCGAAATGGATCGCTGCATAAGGAAGGCTGCACTGTACAAGTAAATATTGGTTGCAATTCTGTTGGGATGCTATGCTGACATGAACAGAGTTGGGCAAGCAGTTGTACTTTCTCAGAGGTTGCATGTGTCTCTAATACTGAGAGACTCTTCACGCACATAGAGACTTTTGACTTGGTGTGTGGGGATGAAATTGACTGTTACAAGTGGTTGAACTCATCTTGGTGCCTTTTGTGGAATTATGCAACTAGGGGATCCATTGTAACTATGATGTCATATTGTTATACTACACTAAAAATGCATAGGTTCGTGGCCATTGCAGTCATTTTGACAGTTCTCTTCTAGAGGTTGTTATTTGTACAAAGTGGGCTTCACTGCATGTTTTAACCATATGGATTTTGTCACAGACAGTTCAAAAATCCAGCAAGTTAACTGATGTCTTAAATCAAGGGTGGGCAACTGTGGAAGGCTGGGGGGGGGGCATGTTAGCCCCCCCCCCCGGATCTTGCAGGGGTGTGCCCTCAACCACCTGCTCCTGCCAAAAACTAACAAACAAAAAACCACTTTCCTGCTCTCAAATGCCCTTTAGTGGACATTCTCATCATGTCTTGGGGCCTTTATGGCCATCTAGATGGCCGTTTTGAGGGAAACATTTTTGGAAAATTTTGGCTTGGCCCCTGGAGGTGGAAAAGCCTTCCATTCCCCTAGAGATCATTTTAGAGCAAAGAAATTGACCCCTGGGAGCCACAGTAAAAGCCCTGAGGGGCAACATGCAGCTCATGGGCTGCACTTGTCCACCCCTGTCTTAAACTGAACGTCTGGTAACTGCTGCTCTTTGTAGAAAACAGCAGGGTTCTATTCCCCATGCTTATCCTCCTGTGTTAGAACTGACTGTCAGTTTCTCTTAAGTGCTCTTTCTCACAGTAGTCTTTGTTTTCCTTTCATTAATCCTTGATATTTTCCATTCTTTCCCTTATTTTCCATTGCATAGTTTCCTCCCCACTCCTTTCTGGTTCCCCCCTCCAAAGTCTTCTCTTGGCAACAGTTTGAGCTAAAGCTTTGCTCCAGAGCTGTTGTCAGTTACTAGTTTTCTTTGCTTTTTCTCCACTGTTGCTGTACACTCCTGTAAAAAGTTCACTATGCTAGTGTAAAGCACTAAGAGGATTCCATACCCCAGAGTACTGTAAATGAGTGTGAGAGACTGGCAGTTATTTTCTCCCAGTGTGGCTGGGACTATCACCATATTTGTGTGCATTGGCTATGGTTGTTTTTTTCCTGGAAACTTGTGAGAGACAAGTAGTCAGTGGTTCATGGACTGGCATTGGTCCAAGGACCAGTATCCCTTATATAGCCCTCAAGAGGCTGTAGTGTATTCTAGCCTCCCCTTACTGATGTCATCCCTCCCTCCCCCAATTAAGACACCAAATCTACCCACAATTTCAGTGAATTCGCATTGGAATATTTTACTCTTTCTTGTTGTTTAATCTCTTTTTAAGGTTTTGATTAATTTTTTTTAATGCTTGGGGGCGGGGTGGGTGGGATATGGGGTTGTTCTTTTTAACTGTAATTTTTAACCATACAATGTTTTATTCTTATACTGTTGTTATCTGCTTTGATTCCTCTGTGAAAAAGTGGAATATAAATTATTATTACTATTATTATTTATTATTATTATTATTATTATTATTATTATTATCATCATCGTCATACAGGTAGAGACTTGTATACACTTGAGCCTCTTTAGATTCCTACATAAAATCTGAAATGTACTGTCTTGAGTGCTGTCATGACACTTTGAAGATTCAGTTCTGAAATATTTTGAGTTTTTGGAATGCAAATAGCATAATGCTTACTGTATTTGTGAGACTGGAGAGAAATGTGAGGACATATGAAATAGCAGGACACATGGATTCATGCCAGCCACTTAGATTTCTGCCACTTAGATTTCTGCAATTTCACATATCTTTGTGAGTTTCTCCAGCTGTGCGTCTCTCCAGCCTTGCAGATATAGAATGTACTACACTACTTGTACAGTCAGCTTGCCAAATCCACGGATTCAACCATCCATGGCTTAAAAATATTAAATGATTCCAAAAAACAAACCTTGATTTTGCCATTTTATGTAAGAGACACTATTTTATTTTATTTTATTTTACTGTGCCGTTGTATTTAAAAGGACTTTAGATTTTGGTTTCTGTGAAGGGTCCTGGAACCAAACCGCAGCGGATTTCAAGGGCCCACTGTATTCCACAAAACCAAAATATTCCAACCCCCCCCCCCCCCCAATTTTGAAACTCCTCTGGTCCCAGGCATTTCAGACAAGGAATACTCAAAAGGTAATACAAAAATAATGATTTATTAAACAGAAACTGAACATAACATCACAAGTTACTTATTTAATACATTTATATCTTGACTCATAGTAACTCTTAACTTACATCTCTCACCTGACTCTGACACTAATTAATCTCTGTTTTTGACCCTAATTATCCTAACGGTTCAAACTCCTAAACTTCTCTCTGACAGATTTCTAATCCTAATCTTTACAGACCTAATTCTCACTCCCACCAACTATCATACACACTTGCCTTTAAAAAATCCTATCAAGACATTCAGCTAATCAACAGTCATTCCCAGTCCCTTCCCCCAAAATGCATGCCTTATTATATCTATTATACATGACAGACCTTACCACACTTTACCTTAAATTAGCTAAATAAAGGCAACAATATTCCCACTCCCCCAAATCACAACCACAACTTTCAGTAAATAAGCCTTGACCAGTCTTTGGTTGTTGTCCTGTTGAGATGGTGGTTTGGCCTGAAATGTAAGGTGGCACAGTGTGGGAGATAATACTTGTGAATGCTGAAATTGATGGTAGCAGTGTATACCTATTTGAGGTGAAAATGAGATTTTAATTTTAAGCCTTCTAATACAGCAAAATATGCTAAATGACTGGCTTTTTATTTAGAATCCCTTGACAAATGGGAGCGTCTCACAGTAGCTGATGCTTTAGAGCCAGTACAGTTTGAAGATGGACAAAAGATTGTGGTGCAAGGAGAGCCAGGAGATGAATTCTTCATCATACTAGAAGTGAGTAGTGGTAATAGTGATGTACTTATTTATACCTGTATATTTGGATTTATAGATAATGCTTACTTGGCTGTATTTATGCATAAATCAATCCTTCGTTTAAATGTAAAGCATGCTTTTGAATAAGGCATAAGTTCACTGAGCTTCTTTGTCAAACAATCTTTTTTGAATTGAACAGGACATCTGACAGGAGAATACGATAGACAGATGTTCTTGAGAGTGCACACACTCTCAGATATGGCTCCAGTGGTGGTTACCAGTCAGGGGGACCCCTGATGGTGAATTATTTTCCCTGGAACCAGATCAGTCCCCAAACCCAGCTTCCTGTGAGGAGATTGTCAGGAGAGGTGGTCATCGTAGTTTGAGTGGAGGGGGCTGATGGATCAGTTTGCCCAACCTCTGGAGCTAAAGCCATTTATTTAGACAGACTCTATGTTCACCCATCTTGTCTCTTGAACTCTTTTCTTTAGAAAGTTTGGATTAATTAAAGAAGCTGTCTTTTCTGTGGAGTGGGTTGGAACCTCAGTAAGTCACCTGACTGTATTTAACAAGATTGTATAAGCTGGAGGAGAGAATTGTGCTTTAATTTCAGAAAGTCTAAACAAGCTGTCCAAGCACTTTTACATAAACGCTAAAGGGGAAATTAACCAGTTTTCATGCTAAATGAAGAATTGAAACAAAAATTAAACTTTTCTTTCTGTCAGAAATTGGCTGATCTGGGACTGAAGAGATTAGATTTGCATTGGTAGATATAAAGTATTTGGATGTTTACAAACTGAGTGAACTTGGTCTACCTCTGCTACCATCTGGTGGACACTTGAAAATTGTAGCGGGGGACGATTTTTTGGACATAGTGAAGCTGTCTTTATTAAAGAAATAGAGGAGGCATGTTTGGAGGAGGGAATCCCAGCTATTTATGTAACCTTGGCAGGAGATTTATACAGAGATGACAAGGTTGAGAAAAGAGATTAATCAAAGGATAATAAAATGGATTCATGGGGAAGAAATGGAAATTTAGAAACAGATACAGCTAGAGCACTTGGACAGAAGGAATAGGATTCCACAATCAGGGAAGTCCAAGCTGTAACAACCAACCAATTACTGGAAAAGGTTTGGGATGGTTTTGTACCTTCGGAGAAGAAAGAAAAGAGGTAGAACATGGGAATTTTGAAAAAGGCTTAGAGAAGTTCATTAGGATGGAGAGTTTAACATTGCTGTGAAGCGTGTTGTCTTGTAAGGATCTTTTAAAAGAAAAGATTTTTACATCAGAAGACACTGTGACTCTGACTGTTTTAGAGGAATTCTTTTAATGAAAATAATACTGCAAGAGACAGAATGCCCAAAGTTATGGGAATTGGTGCTTATGGGAATTTGTATTTATTCTGGATTCTTACCTGGGTGCTTTATGTTCAATTTTTAGTATGGTTGAAATTTGAAAAGAAAAAAAATGTGAAACTTAGACTTTGTTAAGGGAAAACTGTAATGAGCTGGTGTTACTCAGTTTTGGAGAACATGTATGGCTTTGTTCTATTATTAGATGCTGGATAAATTACTATATAAAACATATTTGAATTATATTGAAGGCAGAGAGAGAATCTGAACAATGAAATAAAGTGATAAATGTATTTGAAATATGGCTGCGGATTGGATTGTATAAGATGCTATTTATATATGATTACAGTAGTAGTAAGATTCATAGTGTTTAATGTGATGAACAATTATTAATGTTTGACTATGGGGAAAATTATGGGATTTGAGGATTGTTGGTTTTCTTAATTAATTTAAGTTAAATATATTAGATGAAGCATAATATATACTTAAGATGGAGTGAGGTTGAAAATCTGTAATTGATTTTTGGGGAGGGGAAAGGGTGATTTGATGATGCTTGGTTTTGTTAATTACTATGAGTTAAATGGTTCCCAATTGGCAAAGGAGTGAGGCAAGGCTGCATACTATCATCCTATTTATTCAGCCTCGTAGGCATAGGCTTAGACTCAGGCAGGAATAAATATTGGAGGAAGGAACACTAACACTAGAGGTAGATTATAAGGTTTAAAGCATACCTATAGAAAAGAAGTCATCTGTTGTCCTCCCACCCCCACCTGCTCATTGTAGTTTTTGTTAATATTTAAGTTGTCTGGATTTGTGTGTAAAAATGTGGTAAGTTTTGTTTGTAGATTTTTTTTTATTTTGTACATTTTAGTATGTTTTTGTTATTTTATTACATTTTTAATTTTATTTAGATTTTATTCAATAAAATGATTTTTAAAAAAGAAAAATGAATTAAGCCAGACTGTTTAATGGGGTTGCTTCTGCTTCCTAGTTATGAAGCTGTTGTACATGGTAAGAAAAGCAAACTTATTTCCTAATGTTCTGATTCACTTAAAGGGTACAGCTGCTGTATTACAGCGCAGGTCAGAGAATGAAGAATTTGTTGAAGTGGGTAGGCTTGCGCCATCTGACTACTTTGGTAAGCTTCCTTTATATTCTTTAAAAGTTCCTCAACATTTTCATTAAGGTTTTTCTTTAAACTAACATTTTCTTTTAAAGTTTCCAGGCCTTTTGAGAATGTTATTTAAATGTTTTTAAACTTTGGCCACTGTACATTACATGGTTTGTTTTTTTACATATCATTCCCCTACCTTTCATTTTGTTTCTGATGCTTGCAGAAGCATATAAGGATTTGTCTATTATACTTCCTAGTGAAGTGCATGAGCCAGGCCACGCATTGTGCTGTTGGAAAACATTAATATCAGCTTGATGTTACTTATTAACAATTGTTAACAATTTGTAAGCCATTCTGATTGCCTTTTGGCTGAAGAGCAGGGTATAAATAAATAAATATTAAAATAATATTATTATTACTTAAGTAAAGGCTACTGAGACAATCCTGTTTAGGGTTGGATTTAACAAAACAAACAAAAAAGCATCAAGTGCTAGAGATGGACCAAATGAATCACTGATTTTTCTAGTTTGGGAGGGGGGGGGGTAAGTTGAGACAGACACCATTAGCACTATAGCACAGTCCTTATTGTTTAGGCCCAGAAGTACCCTTGTTGACAGCAGGATCCAGAAACAGATGAAAAAATGTCAAAGGAGATCTGGAAAACAATGAGGAAGCACTGATGTGATTGTACACATCACAAGCCATGACTCTTCTTAATAGAGCTGGGATTAGTTTGAGAAAGCATAGTCCCTTGAACTTTTTCATATCATAACCTTTAAATTTGACTACTGAGTCGTATGTTGAGATAGTATGAGTCCAGTAGGTTTTACATACCTATCCATTGTGAAAGGCTGCTATAAATGCCTTAAACATTTTGTGCTTGGTATAGAGTGTTTTAGTGAAGCTGAAACAAATCTTGTGTTAAAGCATTTCATACATTATTATGAAAAAAATTGTTTTCAATTTCCCCCTCGAACTGCAAATTTACACTGGAAAAGAGATAAATGTGTACACAAAATAAATAAATAAAAACTGTTTTCTTCCTATGATTTTTCATGAGCTTCACAGCTCTTCATAATTAAGTCTCAATATTCCATGTAGTATCCTGGGAAAATCACACTTTCTCAGCCTCAGAACAAACTAAAGGCAACCCCCCTCCAAACAGATTTTCCAAGAAAACCCATAATAGATTCACCTTAGGTTGGGAACGACTTGAAGGCACACACAATAACAATCCTCAAATATTCCTGGAACAGTAATCAGTCCAGACACAGGCGGGGAGAATTAATGGAGCAGGAATAACTGCTTTTTAAGTTCTACTGGACTTGCACTGCCAAGGGTAGAAGGAGAGCAGCTTCCCCCCCCCCCCCCCCAACTCCCTAATTCAAGAGAAATCAGTTACACTAGCTCCAGTGCTGATACAGTTCTTCTTTCCTAAAAAGAAGAAACCCTTTGGTCTTGGAGAAACAAAGCCTTCTCCAATCTTCTGGACATGCCATGCCATGCCATGCCCCCTGAATGCCTGCTTTATGCCTTTACTGCTGTTGGAGCAGTAACAATGAGATAGCTTTCTATTGCTTCCCAAGCCTCTTTCTCTGTTAGTAGAGGGTGAAAGAGTTTAAAAACATGTTAAAAGTCTTTAGGATTTCCTCTTGCTCCCTTGGTTTTTATTTGCGTCTGTTGATCCATTTCAAATCACTGTGCCTAATGCTCTATTCACTTTGAAATAAATCATCTCTTTTTTTCCTGTAGGTGAAATAGCTCTGTTGATGAATCGTCCTCGTGCTGCCACCGTTGTTGCTCGTGGCCCATTGAAATGTGTAAAGCTTGACCGGCCCCGCTTTGAACGTGTTTTGGGTCCGTGCTCAGATATTCTCAAGCGGAACATCCAGCAGTACAACAGCTTTGTCTCTCTGTCTGTCTGAAGCCTCCCTCCTCTCAGATATGTGCTTCACAAATGCAGACTGCTTTATTACTCTTGTGCAGAGCCACATGGCCACTGACTATTGCTGCTTCCTGTCTGTCTGAGGGAGGAAAACAGAGAAACCAGTTGCTTTTCATGGCACCATTTTAAATTTTAGAGCATTATTTTGGTGCTCCCAATCCCATTTAAAATAAATAGAAAATTGTATAGAGACATTTGCTGTTACTGCTTTTCTCTGTGCAATGTACACTGTCCAAACAGGCCAGTGACTGCCATTCCTTTTGCTGGGAAAGTCTCCTGGCACCAAGGTTATTGCCATAGAGTCAAGGATGTAACAGTGGAAAATTATTATGAGACACACGTTTCTCAGCTGGTGAGTCCTATGTGTCCTTTAGGTTGTGATCACTTTCTACTGTACCTCTCTTGGACAAGGAAACTTACCTTTATAGCTCAACTTCTTGGCATAAATATTTCTGGATATGGGTTATTTTTGGCTTGGTTTACTGAGGTCAGCTCCTAGTAAAGCCACAGTTAGAAGTTTCATAGTTGGTGTACCTGTATCCATTTCAGTTGGTTCAAGGTGGCTTGGTTATTTGTTGGGTTTTTGTGTACAGGCTTTTGTTCTGGCAGCTGTTGCCTGTGTTGCTGATCTTTGGCACAGCAAACCTTTTTTAACTGTTCTCTGTTGTGAATATTCATACTTGCCCCTCCCAGTTCTCTTCTGTGCAGATACCCAAAAGCCAACCAGTGGGTTAAATTCATGAATATTGGTGTTGGTGTTCATACTGGTCTAAGAATTGTACTGCTCCTTAGCTAGTGCCAAATAGAAACGCCTGACACGCTATATGTAGAACAGGAAACTGAAGGGTGCATTCTGTGTGTCCAGTGTTCTGTCTTTCCTTTCCAAGCTTTGCTTTCCCTGTTAATTTTGGAACCAGAGAATCCTATTTCCATAGCTGACATTCAAAGGATTATACAATATACAATCCTGTATATTTAGGAAGGTAACATGACTCTGCCTCATGTGAAAGACAGGAAGGAGAGAACTGGTGTGGTGCTTCCTGCCAAACCTTTCTTTCCAAAAATCTCTTTTGTCCAAGCAGAAGTGCTTCTTGTTTTTGAAAGGTCAAAAACAAGAAAGAAGAACTGTTATTTTTGACCTTTCAAAAACAAACACCTCTATCTCACAAAACGCTCTAATCTCTGTTTTGCTCAGATTTTCATATTAGTCTGGCAGAATAATTATTTTAGGAAAGTTACTCCTGTTATCAATTCTGAAATGTGTTTCAGTATTTACCAGGTTTGTGTTAACAACTTTTTGTGTGCATCGAAAAGTGTCCACAACTGTTATGGAATTTCTCAGTTGGATAATGTAGGCAATTCTGTTTCATTATAACATGTAAATTATCCAAAATTAGTATAGTGTGTTTATTTGGGAGTGACAGCAAGTATTTTTGCATAGGTTATGCAATTATTTCTTATGAATCCCACACTGCCCAGACGCAGCCTTCTCTTCTACCCCCCCCCCCCAACCCCCAAGACAGTTGGACCTGGTATTCACCTTTCTGACCTGTTCACCACTGGAAGAACGTTTGCTAATCATATTTAATGTCCAAGAAATAGAAGCCTTAGTGTAAAAAGAAACAGAGTGATCAGTATGACCACATTTCTACATAGGGATTAAATGTAAAATATACATTGTTCATTCTAAAGAACCTGGTGAGGTGAGAATATCCACCTGTACACTTCAGGAGTTCATCAATGCCATTATTTTCTCTAAAACTCCATTCAGTTTGAATTTATCCAGAGGGATTTCCCTCCTTATATCTTTGTTATTTTTGAAGCTTGATTTGATCCTTGTTGAAGCACCAAAAAGATTTTAAATCTTATGTAAGCTAGTTAGAGCACCACAAAAATGCACATTTTTTAAATATAAGGCTTTCTAATCAAGTTTCACTACTGCGTCTTTTTAGCTTGCTGTTTACTCCCTTTTGTAGTTTTACCAACAAGATTTTAAGATGAACCAGCTATGTCTGAGTTAAATATTAATCACAGTTAAAGCTTTACCTTTGTGTGCAATTTAAACATGTTTGAATCCACAGTTGGTATAGTTTGCCTTAGCTGACATTCAGGGCTTTGGGGTTTATCTTTTTTGCTAGGTCACCTTAGCAAATTTAAAAAAATCTACTGCCCTAGAGTGCTATAGTAAACCAGAGGACCATTTTTGTATTGTTACCGGACTATTAGTCTGACTTACTGTGTATGCTAATATATTCCTTTTGTTATAGATTGTCCTAATGGCAGGTAAAGCAATAAAATGATTTAAATTCTTAAATGTAATCAGTGTCTTTTTTTTTTTTTTTTTTTTTTGGGTATTGCCCTGTTCTGCATTAAGCTGTGTGTAGGATGGGGGCAAATTATCCAAGAGCAGCCTATAAAATTGAAATGGTTCATTTTTTATCTTGCCTTTGGGGTTGCATCCTAACCAATGTTGACCATTAGGATTGCTTTGTAGGTGATTTGTGGTTCTTGTTGCTAGATCACTTCGGGATTTCTATTGCCCTTGAGTGTAAGAATTAGCTTATTCTAGAGATGTTTAAAATACCAGTTAAAATATGGTTATGTCTGTATCAGCCATTAAATTGATCCCTCCAGTACTCAGCTGAATCACTTTTCATCTTACCCTATGGCCTTTTTCCTATTAACTTCAAATCTACATCTGAAGACCATGCCGTTCCTGAATTAGTAGCTGTCAGTTGATACTTGAAGCCAGTAGAATAAGTGTTTTGTTATATTTGGTATTATGAAGCTTATGTAAAGATTATCATGCTTCTCTGTACTGTACTTCTGCTTTATGCCTGTTGACCTTTATATTTTTCAGATACAGGGCTCAGCTGCTGTAGATTTGTCCCTGTTTGCATTGCTTGATGTATTCTGAAACTTGCACACCTATCAGTGACTCAGTCTGCAGTCTTCATCATGAGACTAAATGTAACTGTTTTCTATTTCCCTCCACCTCCTCTAATTTTTGTACTACTTAATTTGCTAATGAATTCTAGATAATTCAGAAAAATTGAACTCTTCTGTGGCATTTTGATTCTCTCTCCCCCCCCTTTTTTTTTTAAACCTAGAATAAGGTACCCAGAAATCTGGATCACTTGTTCGAAAAATTCCACTCCTAGGCTTAAAACACCAAGCACAGCCAAAAACATGGCTAATATTTTCCCCTCCCCCAAACCCACTAGAAGGCATTGGAGTTAGTAAAGTTGGGATCCAGGGGGGCACATGCAGACTTTTCCCCACCACATTCTCAATAGGCTGATGTACCAGTTGCGTCTGTTTAATTACTTGAATGTATAATACTGAAAAGATTTCTTTTTAGATATTACTGTAGTAGGTATAACTGAAGTGCAGTCCTTGCAAGGACCATCCTTCCTATTCATATTTGGAGTTTATAATTGACCTGCCCTGGAAATGTGTTACTGAGCCCAGTGGATTTTGAGTTAATGAGTTTACTTTTGGAACACTACATAAAGACTACAATCCTACCTCAGAATCAGAGTTATTGGACTGGAGCCCTACATTTTTTTTTCTTGCTGCTCAGACCTGGGCAGTCCCTTTGCCTTTAAAACTTCTACCTGTGGCCATCTGAAAGCTGTCAGCAGGGGGAGCCTTGCCACAATGAAAGTAAATCACAAAATTCAACCTGTTTTCATAATCCATGTTAAGAGATGTCATTCCAGTGCTGAAAGCCAGGGCAAAAATTGCATTTTGCATCAAAAATAAACAGACAAGTGAAGAAAAGAATATGCACAGTGGAACTGGACTATTTTGCTGGGTGTTTTCTGGGGTATATGGAGAGAAACAAGGCCTGTGTTGGCCAAAATCGCTGAAAGAGCTGAGTATGGTGGTGGGTGTTTTTCTTCATTCTGGTGATTTCCAGGCTGGTGGATGCAAGTGTTTCTACATGATCACAAGAGTATGGAATGCACATTTATTTGGGTTTATTGATGTGCATAATAACTTAATTTTTTTTAAAAAAAATGTGCTGATTGTGCTGATACACTTTCTATAAATAGTAATTAATTCCTGATAGGCCTGTAAGGGAGAATGAAGTAGGTTTCGTGGAACAATTGTTTTTATAACGGGGGCATATCCTTAGAACAACTTGGAAGATGAGAGTTTCAGTATGGGATACCAGTCAGAGTAAACTTTCCAAATTCCTCAGCAGAGCTCTCTACAGCCTCCTGAACTAGATCCTCTGCTAGGAGGACAGAACAATTGCTAGAGTCAGTTCCTATCCATGAAATCTATTTTCAATGCCGGAGTCCTTTCACATACACAATTAAAAGCACTATGATTCCACTTAAGCTGCCATATGTTGTGGAATCCTGGGATTTGAAGTTTAGGCAGGCACTATATGCTGGTTCTTATATTCTGAATTGCCAGGTACTAGCTCCTTCATACAGCAGCTGTAATAACAACACAGGTCTAGATTGTTCTATGGAATACCCTTATTTCAGTAACATCTTTCATAGATTTGCCCAGGGGCTCCCCAGAAACAGTGAAAAACAGTTAACAAATCATCACATAGATGGGAAGCATGTAGCCTACAAGGTAATATTAGTCTGCAATTCCCATCTGCCCCCATCAGCATAGCCAGTGGTGAAGGGGCGGGAGGCAACACACAGTCCACATCCATGGCATAAAGTGAAACAAACCTCTCTGTGCACCAGCCTAAGGACATATTAAATTATGTTTCTTGAATAGCCTTCCTTCTTTCCCATTCTTTCCTACAACTTCAGTTGCCCTGTTCCATCTCAGCACATACCCTTACTGAGAAGACTCCTGCTATGTTAGTCCACCTTCATTGTTGTTTTGTCTGGGCTGCCAGTTTTCCTACTTTGACTCTGAGCATTTCTGAGAGTCCTAAGGTTTGTTGTGGATGCTCAGGTGCACATTAGCCATGTTTCTCTTTCAGTAGTCCCATTTTATTCAAGCCAGCAGTAAAGTTCTAATCATACAACTCTGATACAAGAAAGGCCCAAATATACTGAACACCAAAAGTTCTTGGTCTTCAGCTAGAGGGCTTTTGTTGCGTCACATCTTTTCGAGAAGGTGCAAAAAGGTCACTTGAGGGAGTGCAAGGTTCCAGGATCTAAATAGGATGAAATTGGAAGAAAATCATACCATTTTTACCACCTAACCTAGAGATCTCCCTCACTGCCCATTTCTCACAGTTGTCCAGGATAAAGGAGCATCTTCAGCAACTGAAAGTTTATGTTCTAATTCCCACCAGACTCTAGCTTGGCTGTGTCATTCTGTCAAAGACGGGCATCCCTAGAGGTTTGGTGTCAGCCACAACGATATCTTCTCCATTGGCCTCTATACAGTTCTCCACTGTCTTCAAGATGATCTGTAACCTCCTGTCCAGTGCCAAAAGGTGGGGTTCAGTGAGTACCGGTGTCAGGCGATCCTGCAGCAGGGACTCCCGCATGATATCACTGAGCCTATAGTCTGGCTGAGCTAAGAGCTGCAGCCGTAATAATGTTGTCTTCTTTATTCTGGAGGAGAGAGAGAAAAGATTTGAGCCAAATTCTCTAGTCAAAAGAACTTTGCCTCTTTGTGGTAGATATTCCTCAAAGCTGGGTAGAGATAAATATGGATTCCTAAGTCCAAGGCTTAATTTTTAATAACAGGTGTTGGGACTTAAACCTGCTGAGGGTCTCTTCCTCATTCCAGATGTTTGGGAACTGGTTATGTGCCAAGAACATTTGGCAAACAGAGGAGAGTTGTAGCTCAGCTGTGAAATGCATGCTTCGCATGTGGTTAAGATCACATTCAATTCCTTATTTCTGTTTTAAAGCAGGGCTCTATAAGATCACTGCCTGAAATATTGGAGAGAGGTTTCCAGTTAGCAGATGATAACACACTTAAACCCATGGCCTGATTCTATGTTCAAGTGTTTAAAGAAATCCTTTTACACAATCTAACCAAGTGTAGTCATTTGTTTTATTTTAAGTATTTATTGCCTCCCAGCCCACAAGGGCTCACAATGCCCTTGTTTTCATCTCAGTGTCAGAATTTTTGCATAGTTTTTTCCTTCCTTTGGTCAGTGTACTTGTCAAGCAAAAGATGCTTTTGCTTCTGGAGTAAGCTGAAAAGAGCAGACACAGGGTGACTGTCCCTTCTGATCTCATTCAGTCAGTCTTTCCTTTTTTTTGGTACTTCTGCAAACCTTTGGCCTTCCTCTGAGAATCCTTACATTGCTCCTTTTCCCCCTCAGTGTCACTTTTTTGGCTCCTGTTTTCCTCTTGGCTCTTTCCGCCTTTACTCATACTTCCATTGGTGACTAATGTTCTGTTATTTTGAATGCTATTTAGATGATTGAATGTGCAGGATATATGCTGCTGAAGAAAGCAGTCATCACATATCCTGAAAAGAGTTGTCTGAGAGGATGTAGAAGTAACCTGAAGTGCACATAGCCTACCCACGTCTCACATCTCTTTCTAGGGGAACCATTCACATTTCAAAGAATATTCTTTTTAAGAATACAGTCAACCCTCTATATCCATGGATTCAGCCATCCATGGCTTGAAAATATATTTAAAAATATAAATCCCAAAAAGCAAACCTTGATTTTGCTTCCCTAGAGAGGCCAGGGTGGCTTCATCCCTGCTGTTTTTTCGGTGGCAGGTAAAGACATATTTCTGCTGGCAGGCCTTTGCAAATTGATAAGGGCTGGGAATGTTGTCCTAATGAAATTTTAAGGTTTGTATTTTTAATATATTCTATTTTAACTCATAGCTGTTTTAACTTAAAATGATCTAATTGTTTTTTAATTTTTTATATTTATACATTTTAATGTATTGTTTTTAAATTGCATTGTTTTAAATCTGCTGTTTGCCGCCTTGAGTCCCTTATATTGGGAGAAAGGCGGGGTAAAATAATAATAATAATAATAATAATAATAATAATAATAATAATATTATTTAAAGAACACCACTTTACTATGCCAATGTATTTAATGGGACTTGGGCATCCACAAGGTGTCTGGGAACCAAACCCCAGCAGATAAGAAGGGCCTGCTGTACATATCTTTTATACTGTGTGAGGAAATAGTTGAAATAAGTGAGTTTTTCTTTCAGTGTTGTATCCTATTGTGTTTTATGGTATAGATTAAATCGGTTTTCTACTCCTTCTCTAAAGCTATGTCTTGTTGTGTTGCTCCTTAATGTAATAGCAAAAAAAAAAAGAAAGAAAAGAAAAAAAAGAAAAAAGTGGAATACTCTTTAAGCACATTTGTTATTGCTGCAGTTTTCTCCCTTTAAAATGTACAATTATTAGCTAGGCCTCGGTTGCCTTTAAATTTTAATCTGCTAATTGTTTATGTGTGTAGGCACTACATTAAGATGGCAGATACATGGGGCAGTACTCTCCCCCCCCCCCCGGATTTCTGAGAGGCACTTGCTAATATCTCTCAAATGTGAATTTGTAGATGGTGGATACACAGGATATGAAAAAAAGCTTGGAAAAGTCTTATTTTGGACTACAAGTCACAGAAATGGATGTCCAATATGGATATGTTTGGATATGTTAGGAGTTGTAGTCAAAAAAGTGACTTTTCTGGTCTCTACACAAAACTGACTGTGAAGCAGCAACATCTAAAGGGCCAGATTCTTCATTCTTGCATTAGCAGATAATGTATATTGATATTTCTCAGGTTGTCTTGGAAATGAGTCTAAAAATTTGAATGGAAAACAATGTGATCCCATTGGATCTACAAGGCATAGTTTTTTGTTGGGGATATCACTGGATCTACAGGATTATATAATATTCACCAGAAAAATCAAGTTTAGGAACAGCTAGTTCTTCCTAGTTCTGGCTGCTGGAATCTAGCAGAAGCAAGTGTGCACTGATTGCCTTATGGATTCATTCCCAGGAGAAAGGTGGGGTGATAAATAAGAGGAAGTGTAGTATAGTGGTTAATGTAATGGGCTGAGGCTTGGGTAGTTTCCTTTGGTGACCTTGAGCTAGTCACTATCTTACCTACCTCACAGAGCTATTGGGAAGATAAAAGTGGGCAGCAGGAAGGCCATGCATGCCACTTTGATCTCCTTTAGGCAAAGGCAGGGCAGAAATGTAATAAATACACGGACCCCTCCCAAACTACTTTCCCCTGCACTCCAGAAATAATGTTTCGCTAAAAAGTCATCCTTCCTTTTTAAACAGGGGTTAAATAAACATGGCAGATGCCAGTCTTTGTTTCTCAGTCAGAAAACCTGTCTGAAGCACAGGGGATGGAGATGAGGAGAAGAAGAACAGGAGGATAAATTTACAGCCAAAGGGGGTGGGGTTGGGGTGGTAAGGGGAGAAGAACTAATCCCTGAAAAAATAATCTATCACCAATCAACATCCGTGGGTGTTGTCTTTTGAAGTACAAAAAAGAGGCAGTCAAACACTACCTATAATGCAGATACATTGTCTGTGTTACTCTTCTTGTTTCTATTCCAATAAGAATAAAATAAATGGCTGATGTGTGTTATTAATGCTTGATGTTGCTGCAGGCCAGAGCCTATCGGCAACTGAAATACTGATTTAGTAAAAGTTGGTGGCTGAGAGGGGGTGGTTATTTCAGGTTAGTTATGAGCCAATCTCAAATCATGCAGGCTCATGTGATTTATTGGCAACCCTGTAATTATCAAGTAGAAGTCCTGCAAGGTGTGAATAATAGCTTTTGAAATCTGACCTGGAGGCTCAATATAGCTGTACTGCCAGAGATGATCTTATTGGCATCAGGCAGCCCAGAAATGCAGAAGGAAGGTGGAAATGGGTTAGATGTAGCTGATGGAAAAACCCAGATGGTGAATAACCCTTTGCCACAGCTCTTCAAAGGCGCACTCCCTGATTTATACCAATTCATAAAGAGGGACCTGGAGAGAATTTTGGCAGCAAAATTTATGACCCACACCCTAATGACTGCAGGGAACACACATTTAATAAATGATGTTCAGGCTCCTTCAGTCTCTTTAGAAGCTGATAAAATTTGAATGTCCTTGACAGGAATCAAAAGAGATGCTTCAATTTTCATAAGAGATGACACATGTCAGGTCTGAAGGTGAAAAAGTTTGTGTCCAGTAGTTAAGACAGTGGAGATTGCATGCAACTGGAATTACAGAAAAGCCTGCTTTGTGAATAATTCAGATAAATTGCTTTATTTTGTCAGATCTGCTGAATGTTTTTTTTTTAAAATTGGACTCAAAATGAAGCACCTGCTGGTGAGATGTTGTGCTCTAAGAGACTTCATCACAGTCATTCCTCAGAAGCTTCCCCATGGTCCTCTCCAGCTTCTCAAATTTACCAAGGGATTGCTGGGGTGGTCACAGGATAACACAGGAGAGAAATGGGGCTTCAGTCTCTGAGTGTAAATGTCAGCTACATACAAGTGTTCAGAGACAATGGCAACTATGGGAAAATGTGGTTCCCGCAGGTCCCAGCAATCCTTTTCCATTTCCCAGAAGCCCCCATTGCACCGAAACTGATAACTTTTGGAAGATAAAAGGAGATGAAAAGAATCTCTAATAGATGTCAAAACAGATTGGATCTCTGGATGGTCCAGCTTGCCAGTGTTGTCTCACTTTCTCACCATCAAATGAATCAAGTGCTTGCATGCATGTTTGCTTACCATGGCCCAAGGAGCTATTATTTTACTGTACTGTTTAATTAAGATAAGTTGGAATGACAAGTACTTACATGCAACATTGTTCAAGGGGAGCCAGGATGGAGATCTCATCATGGGAGTGTTTCCCAAAACTGTGAGAACAACAGATAACTGTGTTTAAAAAGTACCCATGGGAAGGTATGCCAAACAAAGACTTCAGAGAAAGGGGTGTTTCAGAGTGGTCAGAGGAAGGTGGTCAATAAGATGTAAATCCGTTATGTATGGCTTCATCTTTTTTGGATTTGTCCTCCAAAATGCAGGCACAAAGTGGAGGAGAATCATCATACTGAAAGAGAACACTGGCCTGTTACAGACTGCCAAAATAAAGCTGCTTTGAGTCTCTTTGGAGGTATGCTGTTTAAATGATGCATGCACCCTAAGAATCTGGAAGCTGCACCAAAGCTGCACTCCAGTGCTTAGGAATGGAGTGTGGCTTTGGCGCAACCTCTGGACTCTTAGGACCCATGCATCATTTAAATAGCATACCTCCAAAGAGACTCAAAGCAGCTTTATTTTGGCAGTCTGTAACAGGCCCTTATCTCCTTTTCTGATCCTTTCCCACACAACCAATCCAGATTCTACTAAGCCAGAGGCAGAGAAGAGATGCACTTATCTCAAAACCAGACCCACACCCTCAGCCCAACCTGGAAGGCACTAGTCAGTCTGCTGCAGGAGGAAATGGGGCTGAAAGTTACAGAAAGGTCTGAGTCAGTCAACCCAAGGGCATCTAGCAAAGCATCTTGCCACCTATCATGCTATCTTCCTGGTGTCTGGGGGCTACAATGGAACCGAGCCCCATCAATCAGAGGGAGAAATGCATTGTGGATACCACAGAGATAGTCACTGCTGAAATCTGACAGCAACTAGAGTAACTATAGTGCAGGAAGCACCAGCATAGTCTCCTGTAGCATAGATCTTCGTAGATTGCCAGAGCAGAGTGTCTCCTTCCCTGTGTTTGTACATGTGTGTAGCCCAAGGGCTAAGTGTTACCTGAGCTTTCCCTAAAAGAAAAGTCCTGCAGTATCTGTGACTTTCTTGATCTCAATGGACTTTAACTAAGGAGCAAATGATATGAGGTGCTGCAATTGGGTCACCTGTTTCTATAAACTGTTTAAAAGCAGCTGCATGCATGCACACCCGCAGACCCACACACTCTGGATCTTGGGGTGAGGGTGTAGTTCCCAGTTTTCCCATTGCAAACCCAGCACCCCAAACTTCCATTCTCTCTGCTAAGGAGAATGTAAAATTACCATCATTCTTCTCTATAGAGCAATACCAATTTGTATGTCTTGCATGCAGGTGTGCAACTGACAGTAAGAACATTACACAGCCCCCCCCCCAAGTTCTGCAGTTCCCCCAAGCCAATATGGCGGGGGGGGGGTTCTTGTGCATGCCTTCAAAGCAAATAAAAAAATGGAATTTCCAAAAACTCAGTTACTTTGGCCACTGGGGGCATTATAATGGAAAACACAAGAGGGCTGAAGACCAACACTTAAATTACTTGAATCCTTTTTGTTTGTAGAAAGTTCATAATTGTGAGATTACTTTGTTACTCGAGAGACTGCCTGCTTTATTTGGCTGCAAGCCAAGGAAAAGCATTTTCTTTGCATATTAGTTTATTTGCTTGATGGGCAAAACAAAAATATAATTATTTGTTGTCGCTGGTAGAAGTGTGCATTCTGAGCCAGTGTGTTGTCATGAAGATTTATTTCAATAAATGCATGATTTTAAAAGGCTGCTGTACAACAATAATGCCCAGTCTTATTTGATTTGTTGCTTGCTTAAAAATAACATCAGATTGCTATAGGTGTGCTCTGCGCACGGCTCCATGAATATAGCTGTGAATACATGTATCTATCTCAACACCAGTGCTCATGCAACAGAATTCCCTTCCTCTAATCTCTCACCTTCACCCTACTCCTGCAGGCCTTCCCAGCCCCCTGAAATGTTTTTTGGGCACACTGAGGGCTACAAAAGAAAAGAAGAGCTCTCTGTCTATTTGACTCAGAGATGGTGTTGCATGTGCTGATGTTTCTTTGACTTCATATATACAGAAGGCTTCCTTCTGTGTAATCAATAAGATGTCAAGCTGGGCTTTCTTTCTTTCCCTGGTATTTGTGAGGTTGACTTTACATTGTATTATAAACTTAATATAGTGCTTTCTTGTCTACAGAACCCTTCTCAGGGAATTCTGAGCACATTCGTTGAACTAACAGCTATCTTTAACATCCACCCACCGTGCCCCCCCCCCTCCAAAAAAAACACCCTTCTTTTTCCTTAGGATTCTCAGTTTTCCTGGTGAGAACTCTAAAACAGCTTTTGGTCTAACACAGGTATAGCTGTGTTAGTCTCTAGAAGCAGTATGTAGAGAGATCTTGTAGCACTTTTGAGACTAACTGAAAGACAAAAATTGGCAGCATGAATTTTCATAGAATGAATCTGAGGAAGCAGACTGAAAACTATGAAAGCTCATGCTGCCAATTTCTTTCTTTCAGTGAGTCTCAAAGGTGTTACAAGATCTCTCTAACACAGGTGTTACTCCAACACTCCACAATGCCCACCTAAGACACAGGGGATTCCAGCAGGACACAAAAGTCTTTGCAACTCAAATCAGTGTGTATCAGTGTTTGGTAAGCCTTAAACTGTATGAGAAGGCTATTGCTCCAAAACGTTCCCATTCTGTCCTGAATTCTTACGGTCTCACAGGGTGCCTTACCCTCTTGCGTTGTCCAAGTGGAGCAAAAAGCCATCGTCTCCAAACTTGGTGAACATCTCATAATGATGACGGTCCATATTACCTTTCCAAAGAAAAAAAAGAGCAGAAAAAATTAGCAGCCCCTGCAATTAATGTAACCTAACTGCTTGACGGTTGTTGTGCACACACATAGTATTCAGGGTATATACGTGTTTTAACAGCAGTTTTAATTCCAAGGAAGAAAAAACTTGGGTAACCATCATCATGTCACAACCAGATAAGTGTTTTAGGTGTTCACTGCAAGCTTTTGAGTCTCACAGAATTCCTCCCTGAAGCTGGAAGTTCAAGGTGCAGACAGGCAACTGAGTCAGCAAACACTGACTCAGTTGCCTGCGGGCATTTGGTCCACTGCTAAATGGACAGAATGTTGATCGGGGTAGGCATGGCTCTTCATACTGTCTTCCCTACCAAGCAGTGATGCTGTCATTTTGAGTGTTATAGCATATGCTTAGCTAACACGTGATGTGTATTGGAAAAGCACCTGTGTTTTGCTGGTAGTATGCACATGCTGTACTTGTATTGAATTAGTTTTCTGGTTACATAACACATGGGCTCATGCATTAGATCACACGTAGTATAAAACACTAGGCCAGGGAGGGGAAACATGTGACCTTTCAGATATTTTTGGATTTCAACAACCAGCATTCCTCACTCTTGACTATGTAGACAAGGGTTGGTGGGAGCTTTACTCTAACGTCTCACTTCCTGCATTATTGGCCGCAACATCTTCCTCCAACCTGGTGCCATCCAGTTATGTCAGGCACAGATCTTTAAGGGATTCCCAGGCTAGCTGGATTCCACATAGTAAGGGGCTTTTTCAGCCTTAGGGTCAACATGTCAAATCAATAAGACCAGAAATTAGCTCTCAATCAAATCAACAAGATTGGCTGTTACTCAGTGTTTCTGCTTACCTATTAAGAAGTCAAAGATTGCCATGTCAATGATATTGAGTAGCCGGGTGCCACTGCTATAAGGATAAATCTCCTTCACTGTATTGCAATAAAGTGGATTCATTTCCCACCTGCAGAAAATATCAAAGGGTGGGAGGACTGAATTTTAATTCAGAATTTTTCATGTTTATTATCTGTTTTTGGAAAGAATGGGCAGGGAGGATATATTTACTGAGGCCAGTCCATGGTAAAGATGGTCACTGTTTGTTTTGCTTCTGAATAGCTCCCATTTTTCTTCTACAATGGTGCTCATTTCACCCCTTGCCATAAATATACCCCCCATGGATTCATATCTCAACCTGTCTTTTACTCTGTAGGCAGGTAAAAGAGTCAAAATATCTGCCAATGTCGGTGTGAAGAGCCACCTGCAATTTGGTGTCTCTTCATCATTCCTCATGTCATTGTTGTTTATCTTTTCTCACCAGTTTAAGACATGGCACACCTCCATATGTGCTTCATTCTTTGTTCTGCTCCATCTTATAGCAAATGCTTTTAATATTTTGGCCTGCAGTGACTGTAGAGAGTCAGCATGGTGAGTAGTGGTTTGAATATTGGAGTAGGGCTCTGGGAGACGAGTGTCTGAATCCCTGCTTGGTCTTGGAAATCCACTGACTGACCATGGGCAAGTCATATTCTCTCAGTCGCAGAGGGAGACAAAGTCAAAGCCCCTCTGAACAAATTTTGTGAAGAAAACCCTGTGATAGGTTCACCATAATTAGGGTCACCATAAGTCAGAAATGATTTGAAGGAACAAAACAACAGACAGGGGCTATTTTTCTTTTCTTCAGCAGTATGGCTGTGAAATCTATACAGAGTATAGATATTAAATTAGGGACGGGGGGGGGGGGGGGGGGGGGGGGGGGGGGGGCGATGAGCAGAAGGGCCAAAAACCATATACATATGCAAATATAGATGACCAAATGCCATAGACATGTACAAGAGCACATGATTCCTACTGGAAATAGCTATGGGGATTTGCTTAGCTAGGTGTTTTTAAAGGGTTCACTACACATTATCTATGAACATTAATTAGGGCACTCTTTGAATCACTCTCTTAGCTGAAACTGAACAATTTAATAGGCTGGTTAAACATCAGCAATGGCTTTTTCCTGCCTGAGGTGGAAGAGCCAGAGAACATACACATACGTGAATCCAAGGCCACTTAAGTTACTTTGGCATCTGCCACAGGAAATCCCACCACCATATTTCCCTGACTCTGGAAGCAAGATTCTGTCAAATGACACAAATCAAATAGGCAATAGTTTGTTGCCCTTTCATGACACCTCAAATCCACCTCGCTGTATCTAATCTTAGGGCTAGCCCTGTTAATTAGACAGGACTTTGCATCTTGTATTTGCAAGGCAAGGAGTTGGATTAGATGGGCTGTGCAGTCTCTTCCAGCTCCATGATTCTATGGTCCGTATGTGCACACATGAGCAAGGAAGGTAGCTTCTGTGTACTTTTAGCCATGTGCTTCTTGCTCAGCATGTTTGGAAATATAAGAAAGTTACAAAAGCAGCTGGCTTGTTCAAATGTGGGTTGGTGATGAGGGCAGGGAGTCCTAGTGACTGCACCCACAGTAACTTTCCAAATCCTGCTTTGGCCATTTGGAGAGCAAAATGATCAGCAAGAACCTTGACTTCTTGGACCATTGTATCTGTATTTGTTTAGCCTTTGGATTCTCTCCAGGCTTCCACTTAGCAAGTCACATAAAGAACTGCTTTCTGGTACATATTTAACTTGCTACAGGAGCACTCTCCAACCTGGTCCACTACAGATGTTTTGGTCTACTTCCTTCATCCCCATATAGGTGCCAGCTGATTATGCTGACATGGGAGCTGCACTCCAATACTTAGGAAAGACACATAGTTGGGCAAATCTGGGCTAGGCTAATCTTTCACTGGCCTGGATGCTATTTCTTTTTTTCAGCCACAGAAAATCCACTGAATCAATTGTTGAATTAGTGGGTCAACTTTCCATTACATCGCATTTGTTCAATGAGTATACTTCCAATGGAATTACCAGCAGGATTGAGGCCCCTAAGGTTTCCATAAAGGCATCTGTGGTAACCATCATGTCTTTTGAATCTATTCCAGTTGATTTTAACAGGAATGTGTCCACAAATCTTGTTTTATTCTGTTTGTGACAAGCTGTTTCCCAAACTCAGTGGTTTGAATCCTAATGGATAGTCCACAACTGTTTGTTGTGTTTCTTCAAGTATTTTTTGACTTATGGAGTCAGACTTATGGAGACCCATCTAAAGAAGATCAATTGATTCAATTATTGAATGAGAAACCAGAACACAGACCCACAATCCTATGTGGATCTACTCTATCTGGAAGTAACACTGGTATTCACACCATTGTGTTTAATGGGGATCTGCTCTCAAGTACACGTGTACCATTTATGTGACTTAACAGTAATTCAGAAATACTATTGACTTTTGAAGAACCAGTGTGCACAAAAATTTGTCATAGAGCATGTGTTTTAAGGTGCTGCATATGAGAGCAATAGTAGTAATAGGCAAAGAGAGAGAGAGGTCCATTTACCCACTTACTCCTCTTTTCCAGCAAAGGTGTAGGATCGTATCCATGGGTTGGGGATGGAGAGTCTGGGTGCCAAGTTGAGGGAAGGCAGGAAAACAGAAAGGGATCCTTCCAGCAGGTGAGGGTTCCCACATACAGCATATTCAGTCTTGCACATGTAAGGGCACTTGGCAAAGAAACAGACATTGCTGGCTATGGAGAGAGCAGGATGTATGAGTGACATGGCTTATAGAATGGTGCTCTATTTCTAGAATGGAAAGAAATCAGCTTGGGTGCTTCAGCACAGTAGAAATAATGCAGTTTGATACCATTTTAACTGCAATGGCTTCATCCTATAGAATCCTGGGTTTTGTAGTTTTGTGAAATACTACCTCTCTTTGGCAGAGAAGGCTAAACTACAAATCCTAATATTCTATAGGAGAGGAGCTACAGTACTTAAAAATATGCCAAACTCCATTATTTCTACAATGTAGATATACCCTTTTGATAAAATCCTATGATTAGCTTTCTTTTTTTCTTTTAAGGGATAGATATTTTAGCCTTCGGGATTGTAAAGTGACAAAATCTAATATTACTTCTAAGTGCCATGTGATGGAGTGAGGTCCCATCACTAGTCCCAGCTTAGCAGTTCAAAATCATGTAAAGGTGCAAGTAGATAAACAAGTACCACTTCGGTAACAGTGTTCCATACAGTCATGTTGGCCACATGGCAATAGAGCCATCTTTGACAATGATGGCTCCTACGGCTTGGTAACAGAGATGACCACCACCCACTACAGTTGGACATGACTTGACAATCTTGTCAAAGGGGAAACCTTTATCTTTAGTATATTTTGAATATCCACTTATTTGTAATATTTATAAAGTGTAACTATTTGTTAGTGACTCACACATTGTGAACATTTGGGATTTAGGAGTGGTGGCAATGTTGCTGTCAACCCTGTAATCCATCGACCTCCTGAAATGTCTAGATGCTGACTCTTGCTCTTCCTCAAAGATGAGTATGAGGGAAAATTTGCTAAGCAAGTAGTCTTTACAGAGGATAAAGAAAACATGCAAACTCTGTGCAAATGGTTGCACATCCAGACCCTTTGTGTCTTGTTTCTGTCTCTTGCATACTCTTTGGGAAACTGGGACCATTTTATAGAATTTCCATTTTAATTAAGAAATAGCTTACCAGTATGCAAAATTCTCTGTTGTGGCTTGTGTGCTCCCTTTCCCCTCTGCTCCCAAGTTAGGTGTAACTCTCACATTTCAGCACTTTGAAACTTTGGCCAGAATTCTCTATCACAGTTTATGATACACAACTTTACTGTACTTAGACCATGTCTGTACAGGCCAGGATACTCCAGGAGCAGCCCTGCCCTGTTTCCTTACTCTCCATTTCTACACCACGACAGTTGGGTAGGGTTGCCATATTCTGTTCCTCATATCTGGGCATATAATTTGCATATTATAAAATTATTATAGTTGTGTAAAATGTTAATTTGCATTATCGTGCAAATTCAATACACTAATCATTGCACTTTTTTCTATCGTTTTGTTTCAACCTCAGAACCACTACCAAGCTAAAAGCTCTTTTTTCCTTCTTTTCCCTGCTAGCTAGTGTAAATGGAGGGAAGCTTCCAAGCAGCTCCTGTACTCCCTTTACTCTCTCAAGGCTGTTTGGAAATGAAGTTCCACCATGTTGCTTAGCCCTGGGTTGAAGCCACCAACACAATCACCATACAACACAAACCCATCTCTGTTCGCTTCCTTTCTTTTCCTGCCTTCTAGGCCTATTGGGAGAAGGTAGGGAGGGAATGGAAGAATTAGGTGGCAATGATACACCAGTGTAATAGCAATCGAAGCACAAAGGGAAGGATGAGGCTTCACCCAGTGCCAGTCTTCCTGCACAGTTTCCTGCTTCATTGCCACTGCCACATTTTAACCCACCCATCAACTTGTGAAGGAGAAATCCTGGATTCAGTTGGCTGGGACATTTTTTAGTCCCTCCAGTCTGGAATTTTCCAGGTTTTCTGGGACAAATTGCAACCATATGCAGGGGCATCCCACTGAGCCACCCATGAAGTAGGAACGGAGGAATCCGGAGTAACAGGTAAGTTTTTAAAATGTAGTTTAAGGCTGTTAACCCTGGTTCTGTTGCAGAATGTGCTGGACATCACCTGGACTGCCCAATCCAGAACCAGAGTTTGGGGAGTGTGTATTCTGAACAGGGAAAAGCCAGAATGCAGTGGGAAGAATGGGCCTTTTGACCTGTGCAGACAGGGTCTTTGCTTTGTAGCAGAGGCATTAAGAAACCCTGTTAATCAGTTGTGCAGAAGTGTAATGGAACCTGGCAAGATCCTAATGGACACGAGCAGGTGTCCTGATTATAATGGGAATTAACTGTATTGGTCCCAATGCGCATCGGTCACCTTCTTGGCCCCTCTATGCAATAACATAACAGCAGTCCTTTACTGGATATGGATGCTATGAAACTACCCAATTCTGTTTCCCACATACATAAGTCCACTTACTAATAAGGTTATCGCATCAGTGCCTGAAACGTTTCTATTCTGTTCCCAAAACGTTTCAAGATGTAACGTTATGGGAACGGATATTATCGCATTCGAAAATGTAAAGCGTTCCGAGAACGTAACGGGAACACAATTTACCGCATTTGTCCTTATAGGAAGCGTGATAAGTATGAGAACGTTTCAATATTTGCACATGCATATTTGTAACAGTCTATTCTTGTTCATGAGTCCCACATACACAGAACAAAAGGATTTTACAAGGAGATATTTGTGCAAACACAACCTAATCTTTTTATATACAAGATACATATAGACACACACACACACACATGTATACACACATATAGTCCGCAATCTATATATACATATATATATATATATATATATATATATATATATATATATAATGCATATATATGTATATATTGTGTGTAATATATTTATATTATATATAATATATATTTTGTATATATTACATATTTAAAATATGTATATTGTATATATATTGTATGTATACTTTTAGACACACACACACACACACACACATATATATATAAATGTTATACATATACATAAACATAGGGTTGCCATCCCTGGGGACCTCAAAACTGGGAAAATGTAGGACAATGTTTTAAAATGTAGCACTTTTAAAAAAAATTTCCTGGCCAGGAAATTTTAAAAAGAAGGTCCTACATTTTTAAACCTTGTCCAGGGCCAGGCTAGAGCTG